>NW_028139311.1:39006-85682 GCF_965202585.1 Thalia democratica | reverse complement strand
TAATAAAAGAAACTTCTTTAAAAAAATTCTCGATATCTTTTAAAAGTTATTGTTTCTAAGGTTTCCAAAAACACAAAATCTTAAGATCATTTAGCGATAAATAAACATGAAACATAAGCATAAGTTACTTGATTAATTTATGTATTTTTAAAACAGATAATAAAATAATAAATTTGCTTTGTGTTGTGAAACTGTAGTATAGGCTTTAATTTCTAATGAAGTATAAACTCATGACTTTTATAAAAATTTAGAGGTGCAAAAAACACCGAGAATAAAGTCAATAGACTTCAAGCTGGCTTTACTGTAATGTATAAAACGTAGATATGTTGCGTGTAATAATTGTCTGAGTAAATAGTTGATTAAGGAAACAAAAAACTTGATGTAGTTTTTATAAACTTCTGCTCCTAGTTATACTTAATTTAATCATAATTAATTTATTAATCTATTTAAAAATTTATATTCAGTACTTATTTCGTTTTTACTTACGTTATTTCAACTGCTCATAACAAAGTAAATTTTAAAGAAATTTTTGACAACTAAAGTACTAATTTAATTCGTAACTAAAACATTTTCTTTATTATATATATCTAAGTGAAGGTTCGAAAGAAGATTACCTGGGCGAGATTTGATTAACCTCGGACTTGCTATACAAATAAACATGTCTGTTTAATTATTAGTGATTTTTTTTTGCTCTAGGACTAAGTAGGAATTTATCAAAGATGTGAAATCAAGACGTTCAATCGACGTAAAATACTTTTGCGGTTTGTTATATGACATAACGGTTTTACTATCTAGGTTATACCTAAAAATCTTTTTTACTTAATATAACATAAGTATGTAATTTCTCCTGTGTTTGTTTGAATTCCATTATCTTAATAGGCCTATGCAAGTTGTATAACAATTTGTTAAATTTATTAAAATGAAACTGAAAACTAACCTACTAGAAAACGTTAATACACTAGTCAGCAATAACAAAACATTTACAACAGACTTACACTGTAGTTTTTTAGACCGTAGTATAAAGGTTTTTTGTATCTAAATATTACAATTGTAAAGGTTAAATGTTTTTAATTTGCTTATGATAAATTACTATAATCACGTGAATTATTATAGATTTAACTTAAAAATAGTTATAACTGCTTACTTTAAAATCCTACAAAGAATAGTTCCAAGTATTGTAAAGTAAACAATTCAGTTAATTGTATATTATTAACGAAAAACGTCTGTAAAGGTAAATTGAAAGAACAAAAAAATATAAAATAACAATAAAAATATTTAAATTATGTGTAGAATGAAATATCAAAAAATAAGATGATAAAAGTAAATTAAACCTGTGTTAAGGTAATACTAAAGTTGAAGTTTATACTAACAATGTTTTTTACGTTACCCATTAAAATCATAATGTTTTTAAACAACTAATAATGAAATACTTTAATAATTATATTCAGACTAGTTTGTTTTTTAATGAAATCTATTTTAAATAATATAGTAAACGAGTAAAATGGGTTAGAAATGATCAGGTTAGAAATGATCGGGTTAGAAGTGATCGGGTTAGAAGTGATCAGGTTAGAACTGATCGGGTTAGGATTGATTGGGTTAGAAGTGATCGGGTTAAAAGTAATCGACTTAGAAGTGATCGGGTTAGAAATGATCGAGTTAGAAGTGATCGGGTTAGAAGTGGTCGGTTTAGAATTGATTGGATTAGAATTGATCGGGTTAGAAATGATCGGCTTAAAAGTGATCGGGTTAGAAGTGATCAGGTTAGAAGTGATCGGGTTAGAAGTGATCGGGTTAGAAGTGATCGGGTTAGAAATGATCGGGTTAGAAATGATCGGGTTAGAAGTGATCGGGTTAGAAGTGATCGGGTTAGAAATGATCGGGTTAGAAATGATCGGGTTAGAAATGAACGGATTAGAAATGATAGCGGGTTAGAAATGATCGGCTCCCATTCATAATCATATAAATCGGGGAAGATATAATTAATATAAATACAAATAAAAATTCAGATATTGAAAATATTCAAATAAACTTTTTATTAAGCTTCAACAATAACTTGATTATAAACTAAAACTGACACTTAAAATCTATATATAGCTCAACATCTGATGAAGTTTGTAACTGAGTAGGATTATGCTGTATCTTTATGAAATTTTAAACAAAAGTTTAAAAGCTATATTTCTTTTTTATTAAAATATATATTGTAGAACTTTTGTTAATATTTTATGAATTTTTCTAAAGAGTCTTTCACTTACCAAACTTTTATAATTAATTTTCTGTTTAAAAGTTGTTAATTAACAGGTAGTGCTCTCTATAATTTAAAATTCTCATTATTTATTTAGCTAATATAATTAAAAATTATATGATATAATCATTCTAGTCAAAACAAATAACTTTAAATAATTTTTGTTTAGTTCAACCGGTTAACAAGTTTATGACGTACACACCCAACAATTAAAAACAGTAGTTTACAATTTTTTTAACATAAATTGTCAAATATTTTTAATTTTACTTAATCCAACTATCATAGTTTGTAAGTTAACCGAGCGTTGACTGTTTATCATCTAATCTTTAATAAAAACGATTTTAATCTTTAAAATTTAAATGCCATAATTAGTTATTAAAAATCACAAACTTAAAACTATTTTTTATTTATATTTTTATTGTTTTCTTTAAAAAAGAAAGCATTGAAAACTATTTCGAGCAAACCAAAAGACAATAATTATAAAATATAAAACCATAGAAATCAAAAAGATTGAATTAATTCACTAATTAAATAGCAGCAAAATATTCTGCAATATATTAAAGAAAAAGCTTTTTATTGAACAAAAGAAAGAAATAAACGACCTCAATAATCACGAAATATAGAAGAATTCAATAAAAATCTAAATATTTACAAATTTTTGCATACAAGTTTTTAATCGAGTATATGAAAAACAAAGAAACTATATATTAGTTTTGTGAGAAACGGTTTGTTTAAATCATTTAGTTCAAAGTTGTTCTGTCGTTTGTATTAATCTATAAGGTTTAAAAATACCAAAACTGAAATAATTTGAAAATGGCGGAAAACTAAACAGTATGTCTATTTTAGAAAAAAAAGTTTTTAAAATAAAAACCACAATAAATTAAATACATATACTTTTTTTAATTTCTGTACGTTAAGATTAATTAGGTTTTTTCTTAGGATTTTGTTTTAGTTTTGTTCTAAGAATTCAACAAATCGACACTACATTAAAGTCAAATCTTTTTAAAGATTTACAAACATAGTTTTTTAAGGAAATTAATAACTAACATTATCAAAATATATTAACAAAGATAAACTTAAATACTTCATAGTTAATGCAATTTATATGCAATATTGTTTTTTTTTTTTGTGTCTGTTCGAGTCACACACAAATACTGAATTCATACTTTTTTTGTTTATAAAGATTTACAATACCTGTGGTCTAAAAAGTCAGAATCACAGTTTGTACAAGGCGACAGTGCTTGAATTATGATTTTGAAGTGTTTTAGTTGAACTTATTTAGTTTATTTTTTTTCCAACTTTGTTTTAATTATACTGTTTAAAGTCTATTAAATATTGAATTCTTTTTGTATATTTTAAATTTACATTTATATTCAATAGAAGTTAACTAGTTAAGAACAATTAAATAGTGTTTTAAGTATCTAATCAAATTATTTAATTTGTTTTAGCTTATTATCTGATAACGAATTAAACAATTTTTTAATTACCTTTAAATCAAGTTACGAAAAAAGAATTGTATACGTATTTAGTTTATAAGGACAACGAAAACATACGATGTGAATGAACTTGGTCTTTATAAACTGTAGTCATAGATTAAGGTTAATAAAGCTGAACTGACAATCAGTAGAATAACTAAGAATTTAAAAATTTACCTAGTAAATTATCTAATAAAAAAAAGTTAAAAAATCAAAAAAAAACACATTTAGGCTTTCTGACGCATCAGAAAACGTTAACACAAGTTACTACTTTTTATTAACTGACGCGTATATAATCGAAGTTTGGTTATTTGTTGTTGACAACTGATAAAGGAAAAGAACTAATTCACTCTTTACCTTATGAAGTAGGTCATATACCATGTAAGGGATGGCCAATAAAGCACATTCCGAATTTAAAATGTACTACTGTTTAAATGAAATGATTCAATTTATAATCCACTTCATTAAACTTAGTAGTCCGACATTACTTTTTCTGAAAATGTAAAAAACTCGTGTAAAACTTTACAAACAAATTTGTTATTAAATTTAGCAACCATTTAAACCACAAATGGCGTTTTAAGTAACTATAACTCAAAGTACAGCTATAAAAATGACTTTTTGAACATTTCAAACAAAAGTTTATTCTTAAAGGTTTAAAGCAGGGTTTTCCAAACTCATTTACTAAATTGCTCCCCTTACAGAAGTTTAAAAAATTCGCCCCCTATGATTTTTCAAAGTTTTTTTTGAGTACGTACATTTAAGCAAAAAAAGTTATACTCGAATAGTATTTCGGTCAAAAACTTCTTATGCACGCACTTTTGGGCTGTGTTCAAAGTAATTTACATTTATTTTATTATAAGCGCAGTAAAGATTATTAAAATACTTTATTATTAAAAATCTATGTATAATCTGTACTCAATGTTGTTTAAATATGAATTGTTTGGAAACTAATGAAACGTTCAGGTTAGTTGTAGTCAACTTTTGTAATCAACAAGTCATCATTACTAATAAATGCTTTTTAGTGTCGACTTGGTAAAAATTTGTACTTACTGGCTGCATAATTTAAATTATTTTAATTTAAAAAACTAACATATAAAAATATTTTAAAAGTCTAGCGAAATTCTAATGAATTGATTTACTGTTATTGTTATCTAGGAAGTACTATTGTGAACTAAAATCCAAATTGAAGGCGTACTTTAAAATATTAGGTATCAAAACTAAATTTTATTTGTTTTGCACAATTAGTTTTTAAGTTACTTATCGGGCCAAATTTGACTGGATCTGAACCGTACGTTGTCCATCTAAAATCTTAACTGAAACCTGAAATTAAATTATCTTTTATATAACGAATTTTGGACATTAAGAAGTGAATGCTTAGTAGCTCATTTAAGTTGCACTAAGTTTACTTAAATAATTTTATAATTAGGAATACTCTAAATTTTCTTAATCTTTAATTTAATTCTTAGATAAAAAAACACAGAAGACTTAACAGCTTTATTACACATAATGAAATAAATATTAAAACGTCATTGCTAATCTAGTTTGAGGAAGTTTGACCGACTGGTTGATTATCTCACATGAAAATTGCTTTTATCGATAGCTTCTATTAATCGTTATTGTGATAAATTTTCTCGTGACATCTTAATAGCAAGTTTTAAAGTATTTAAATAAAGACTACAAACACGCAACTAAAGGTGACTAACTTAATTATTAAATTAAATTGGTGTTTTTTAAATTAAATTTTACAAGCGAGGCAAAAAAATTACTAATTTAAAAAAATGATAAAAACCGTCTTATTTTTAATTATATTCATACAAACAAGTAAAACCATGAAAAAAAAAATGTTTAAAAATGTTTTCTCAAGTATAATACTATAAAGAAACTCAATTTTGACTTACTAAAAAAGCTTTGTAAAGCAATTATTTTTTATTAAAATTAGTTGGAAACTAGAAGCCATGACTTACAACTAAACCAATTCAAAAAATCACACTTTATATTTTTTAACAAACAAAACACAAAATTAAGTACTAACTTTACATGAAAACCAAATTTATTTATCTTGAAGAGATTCTTTAATAATAATGTCAAGCTTAGTTAATAGATTGATTTTATTTAATGCTTTTAAAATTGGTATAAAAACATTTTGTTAGTTTTAACAGGGTACTTAAATTATAATTAAAGTAAAGAAAAAATGCAGTTTATATAAATAATCTAAACTTGTATTAATTAATATTTATGAAACGTATAGATGTTCTTTTCTATGCTACTGTCAGCGATTGATTGAATAAGTTGAGCTGAAAGTCTTGGCTGAGCATTTTAATACTTAAGCTAAGTTTGTTAATACTGGACATATCTGTGAATAAGCTGACTTTAGTATTAAGTAAGCAAAAAGAATTGTTTAAGAATAAAATCTTTAGTAAACTTTTAAGTTTAATCAAACAATACTAAAGCAGTAGCTTAAAAAAAAATATTAAACCTAGTACAGAACAAACGGCACTAAAAAAGAAACTTAGATTAACTGAAGTAAAAATTAAGTTATTTAGTTTAATTAGTAGAAAAATATAACTCGGAATAACTTACTAGTGTAGCAGAAATAAATATCAAAATATCTATATAATAAACTTAAAAACATTACAATTCTATAATTAATTAAATGATCCAAAACTAAATACTTATAAACAAAACTGGTGCCACAAAATACTTTCTCTATATGTTAGAATTTTAACATATAAAAAAACTTATTTTTGCTCAATTAAAATATATTGACTGGAGAACGATATAGAGCCATTTTATTTACATATTCTATTACTTTGATATTTAAGGCGCAACTAATAAATTTTTAATGCTTAAATGTTGTTAATCGCTTGTTGACGTAACCTTTAAACAAACGCAATAGCTAATCTACTAATAAAATACATAAAGAAATAAGTTTTACTTAATTAGCTCATTAATTAAAATATAATTTAAATGTCAACAATTTTTTACTAGATTAATAATGGTATCAGTGTCTTTTCTGAGTAAAAAAAAATTGTAACTAAAATACTGTTTAGTTGGGTTTTAGTAAACATTTTCAGAATTTATATTTTCATATGATAGATTATTTGACTCATTAGCCTACCAGTTACATATATATAAAATATTTTTTGATAGTAAACATAATTTGGTTTGAGTTTATTTTAAAATAAACTATTTTGAATTGATCTTAAAACCTAAACTATCCTAGACAAACTACCAGCTAAGCCTTTCTTTATATACTTTAGATATTAAAAGTTCACCTGCGACTTTTCCAATTGCTGATTTCCATTTTTGAAATCTTTTTTTTGTAAGCTTTAACTCTAGTGTTAAAAACTTGTTTTTAATATCTCTAGTTCAATGAACACTTTGTTAGTTCACATAGTAAAGTAAAACATAATGTATTATAATAAAAACAAATATAAAGATTAGTTAATATTTGTTAGTGTTTGTTTTAAATTTCGTATATTTTAGTTATTTCATGTTTTATTGTGAAAAATAAACATAAAATTTTAATTAAATCTATAGTAATGTTTATTTTTAATTTCTTTTAATTTAGTTATTTCATGTTTTGTTTTCAAACTCTAATTAAGTAACAAAAAACAGTTACTAAAATTTTGATATTATTTTAGAATTTACGCATTGGTATTTTGTTTTCTAGTTTCTAAAAATAAACTACTTGTACAAAATCTAGTTTTGTACAAATTAGTTTATCACACTTTATAAACAAACAAACACAAAAAAAACTTTTAAATTTTTATTTTACCTTAAATGTTTACAAAGAAACAATTCAGAAATTTAAAAAAAAAGAAATAGTTTTATTTAATTTTCAGTAACATTAAAATTTTTATTAAAATATTTTTTTAATTTCTTAAATGTTGGAGATGTCAAAGATTGTTACTCTATCAATCGTTGTAATTAGAAAATATGTCAGTTTTTGTAGCAAAATAGTCTATACTTTTTTTTTACTTATTTTGAAAGAAATATTTCCTATGATTATCAATTTTCATCACTAAACTAATTATTTTATATTTATTTGAAAAAAGAACTTAAAATAAAAAAAATAATTGTTTAATATTTGGATAAGTAATCTTATTGTAAAATCCATTGTTACAAATGAAGGGTTTCTTGATTCTGTTTTAAAATATATACTTTAGAAAAGGAAATTTAAGGTTAAGTATAGTTAAACTTTAAACAACTTAGGAATAAAAAAATTCTAATTTTTTATTAAGTAGATTTAATCTATAAAAAATTATTCACTTTATTTTAGGTCATAAACTTTTAAAAAATGTTACTTATAAAGTTTTGCTCTCTAAAAACTGTTTATGATGTTAAAAAATTGTTCTTGTAAAAAAAAGAATTGTATTAAAAGAAAAGTAAGATGTTTTGTACATCTAAGATATTCCTAAAAACCTTTGATTTAAAAAAAAAGAACTTAAATTTTAAATTTTGTTTTATGCACTGGTTAAGTATCAGAAAGATCTAAAAGATAACATCTTAGGGCAGAAAGTAACTAGTTAAAAAATTTTATATAAAAATATGTTCTATTTTTCTGATAAGCTTTTAAATATTACCTATAAAAGCACTAAACTAAGCACTGTTGTAATACTTTAGTTCCTATATAAACTTAATAAGAGAATATATAAACAGAAATAAAAAAGTATAAGTGTTTACATATAAAGTAAAAAATAACTGAAATAGCTATGAGATTCAAAATAAAAACTCAACTTATTATAAAGAAAACTACTTAAACTATGTTTGAAAAAATTCGTTTGACTAGAATTAGTTAACATTGATTCTATTACAATTTTTTTTTCTCAATAAAGTATCATATATACTTTTTGTTTAGTGTTAACGAAAACGTATTTTATTTAAAGTAGTTTAAGCGTTTCGTACTATTACTAATATAGCTTTATTACTGTTCAAACAATATTATAAAACAACTAGAACATTTTTATATAACTATTTCATTTAAAGATACTTGTAAAAATTAAGTTTTTTAAACTAAAATTATCTGCTTAATGACGTAATATGATAAAACCCACATAAATTAGTAACACGTTTAACTATATATACTTAAACAGTTTTACACGAAACTATCATCCTGTTTTTAAAAATTATTTAAAGCCAATTTAACATTGGTTATACTTCATATTACATAATAATTCTTTAAAACGTCTGTTCCTTGGTATTGACAATATGTTAAATCCTTACAACTACCAAAAAATGATTTAATGATTTGTTTAATACAATGAAATATGAATTTATTTTTTCAACATAAAACTCTTTAAAGTAATACCGCTTTTTTTACAGTGATAATGTGTTTTCAAGAGGTAAATAAATGTTAAAAGAATAAAAATTATCTTAATTGGTACTACAGAGAAAATTTAAGTTTCAAAATGTTGCAATAAAGTTAAAAATATGATTTTATACTAAATTATTGTGAAAATATATGATATAAAATGTTTGCTTTCAGCAAACGTCTTATGCTGACAAAAAAAAAGTTTTAAAACATTATTTGTTCTTAATAATCACATTTTCATTTTTAGTTTTGATACATTTCAAAAAATCTTTAAGGAATTTATTACCAACATTTTTTTAGGTTGTCATTAGTCCTCTCTATGTAGTAAATTTTATAAATTATTAGTCTCTATTTATTTTTATAAAGCCGTACTTAAAACAAAGCTTTTAAGTTAGTTTCAATAAACATTAGTTATTGTAAAGTGTTTTAAATTAATTAAATTTTTAACACAAAAGGATTTATAGGGTACTAAAGATTTTTAAAACTATTTTAATACAAATACAAATAGAGTGCTTTAGTTTATTTTGTTTAACAACAGCTGTTTCGAAAGACAGAAGTCAATCTCTTCAGGCTTTAACAAAATAAGAATAAGCACGTTTTAGGCAACTATTAATAAATACAAAATAACTATTCATGCGTAAAAAGAAAGTAAATGAAAGTAAAAAGAAAGAGAAAAAAGAGAGAGAGAAAGTAGAAATGCTTTTTGTTAATTATTTTAATTAGATTAAGTTAGCAATTAGAAAAATATATTGTATTGTAATTATAATAATAATATCAGAATGTTTGATTATAGTTAAAGGTTTTAGCAAAAGGATTGGCTTTAATTCTTAATATACTTCGAAATAAAACAAAACATTAAAAAGCAACATATTAACTAGTAATGGTTAAACACAATGCATGAATTTAAGTTGAAACGGAATATTTAACATTTAACAAAACAAAATAATAAAAAACAACAAATAAAACTCAAAATTCAAAACCCTAATTTGAACATTTGTTATGCTAGCTAATTGCTTGCTTCCAATTCATCAACAGAAATTTGTTCCTATGTCTGCAACTGCCCATAAGTTCGGATTTTTTGTTGATACAGTTGTTACTTGCTTGTTATATATTGAGGGCTTCTTTCTTTAACCCTCATAACTTAATATGAAAGAATAGATTTCTAGTTGAAGATAAGAAATGAACTAAATGACCTCAAAAAACCACTAAATATACGAGAATTCAAAAAAATTTAACTATTTGCAGTTTTTTACATTAACAAAAACAAAATTTTGTGGTAAAGTTCATTCAACCGTTTTACTTTTAACATAAATAAAAAACAACAGTCCGAATATTAAATTTGTGTTTTTTATGTTGTTTATAATAACAGTTGTTTTGTTTTTATTAATCTATTGTTAATGAAGTTCAATTATTGCTTTATAAACGTTAAACATTTTTTATGTTATCGATATTGTTTCACAATGACAACCAGCTGCAAACACTTATACTTGTATTGACAAACTGTTTTTATATACTTTGATTTATATTCTTTTTAACAAAATATTAATAATAAATACTAATAAAATAGAATTTTCTACTAGTTTTTTTAAACAAATTAGCTAAATACAGTTTGTTATTAAAAAATCATATATGTTACACTAAATAATATTTAAGGTATATAAAGTAATAATCTAACTCCATTAACATTAGAAATAGTTTAAGTAATAAACTACATAACTCTTTTTGTAAACAAGTTTACAAATAAAAAATCTTAATTTGCTTAAATGTTTACAATGTAGTTTGAAATACAAAGTTAAAATATTTTTTACCAAAAAAGTTTGTACTTGTTAATGCAAAAACATATTAATATTGTTTTTTCTTAATAATTTTTTATAACGTTTAAGAGAAGCTTGCAAGGTCAAGTGTTATGCTGATGGAAGCTAACATAAAGATAATGATGTAATGTTAAATAAAGTTTATAACATTGTTATATATACCAGCCACAGAAAGTAGTAAGGGTATTCTAGCAACAGCCTGCTGCAGTAAACATGTTATTCATGTTGAATGGACATTTATATTTTTTAATAGTTTTATTCTAGGTTTTTACTTAAAATGTTTTCTTCTTATTGATATTTTTATAGTTTTAGTTTCAGGAAGTTAATTCTCATTTTAATTTAAATATCATTCTTGAAGTATCATTACTGCTAGATCTAATTATTGTGTAAATGTTTCGATAACATTTAAACTATTTTATAAGTTAGATGTTCTTTGTACATTTAATAGACAATATGTTCATTAATTGTCATGCACAGTTTCATATAGAGTAGCCTTAAGTTTTGTTTAATATCCGAATTAAGTATAAGTCAAGTTTATGATTTAAGTTACCTACATCTGTAAGTTAAATTGTTATCATTTTGACTTGGTTATATAAATTTAAAAGTTGTATATAAATCATAACATATTGTTAAAATTACTCATTTATACAAACAGGCGTTTTGGAAGTCAAAATAACAATAACATTGATGGTTACGTGAAACACCCTAAAGCATAATAAATAACTATATTATAGACCTTTAATTTGTTTACAAAACATATATTATACTAGCTTAAATATATATCCATTTTCTAAATTATTATCAGTTTTATATTTCTTACGAATGTTTAGTTCAAACTAAAAATTTTTATTAAGTTTAATACTTAAGTATTTTTAATATCTCATTAACTTATAGTTGGAAAAATCAATGTAAATAAGCTAAAATACTTAGAAAATTGTTAAAACAAATGTTTTATTTGAATTCGTTTTCTCCTTTTTTATTGTTTTTATACATACTATCAATTAAGACAGTAAAAGTATACCTTCAGCAGAATAGCAAACTCTTAATATCGATTCTTAAACTGTTTTTCTATAAAATTACTATCAATTGTATTTTAGAACACTAAATAAAACAAAAAAGCTAAGTGAATTTAAATTTTGTAAAAAGCGTTTTAATAACAAACTAGTACTTTATTTCGTAAATTAAGGTAAAGTTAATTAAAAAGTATTTTAATAGTTGTAACTTAATTTTATATTGTTTTAAATAAAGCTAATTTAATCACCACGATTAATTATTTAAAACTTTAAATAGTCAACATTTGTCGACTTACAAACTTAAAAAATACGTAATAAGTTATTAACGTAAAACTTGTTTCGTAATAATTGAGAAATATAATAGTTTTGTTGCTATTGTTATATGTTTACGTAACAAAACAGCGGTAAAATCGTCGAACATAAGAAAAAACAAAATTTATCAAACTACCAACATATCGTTAGAGGCCATTTGAAAGATTCTAATTTATACAAGTAAATAAAATATATTATAGCAACAGTTTAATAATGAAAAATAAACTTGACTAAAATAATTTACTATATTTTAAATAAATATTGAAAACATCTACTACCGATTTTTTTAGTGTTTTAAGTGACATATTTAGTTTTTGTCGATTAGAACAGCTTTTCTTTAAAATCTGTTAAGATAATGTCGGTATGTTAGTGATGAACTACCAAATAATATACAAAAATTTTTGTAAATGAACGAATTAATTTTAGAAAAACATGCCATAAAGTCAAAAAAGATCCTGTATAAAAAAAAAAATTTAAATAAGTTTGGAATATAAAATATTGTAAATATTCAAATATTTATTAAAATATTTTGTTAAAATAACCTGCCGGTTTACAAAACAGGTTAAACAAGTGATGTACTGAACATTTTAGACATAAAAGTTAATAATTATTTGTTTATAGTGTTTTACAAATACTAAGCATCATGATATTTAGTATTTAAGTTACATTCTTAGATGAGAAAAACAAATGAATTAACAATGTTATTTGAGTGTATCTTAAATTTATTAAACTTAAAGTTTTTACAGTGTAATTTTAATTTTTAAAATTAAACGAGATAAAGTTAAAATAAAAAAGTAGTGGCGTTTAAAAAAGTTTTACAATTTAATTTTTTATTCCACCGATAACTTATTAATTCTTCTAATATTACTTTCTTAATTAATTTATTATAAAAATCAATTTTAAAATCATTTACTTATATTTCTTGTTTTTTACGTCAATGTGAAATTAACACAAACATGTAGTAGAAATTTATTTTTAAACAAAAATAAAAATTCAAAGGAATTATAATTTCAGACTTAGGCATTTTGTGAGTCAACATAATGTTGACTATTTTTTCTATAGTTATGTGAGACACCATAGCACGAAATCTATTTATTATTTTAAATGATTTAAGATTTTTTTAAAATTCAAATTATCACTAGCTATAAAATAAAATGTAAGTTTTGGAATAATATATAATTTTATTATTTCTATAAATGTTTTCTTTAGACTAAAAATCATCCAAATAATTTTACATAGACATTTTGACGCTTAACTTACAAAGCTAAATTATTAAAAATTTCACACAAGACTAGCATGTTTAACAAAATATACCAGATTTTCATACATATAAAAAACTTAAATATTGTTGAAGATTTTTGTTAAGTCATTTATTAGGTTTATAAAATAAATAAAAACATTACTATCTAAAAAACTTAGGAATTATTTTTAAAAATAATCAAAAACTAATGTTTATTATAATAACTAAACTAATTCGTATGTTGTCATTGTATTAAAACTAAAGTTGAGAGCTATTAATCACTTCACTGTACAAAAACTTAATAAAAAAAATAAACATAAGATAGCAGCTATTCCTTCTTAAAAAATTTGTGTTTGTTTTAATGAGTTGAAGTTTAAGTTTTCATAATTCATGCTTAAAAATTTTGAATAAAGTATTGTTTTTATCTTTTTAAAACGATATTTTAAAATACAAATTTTTTTGTTTAAATGAGAACTAAAAAACTAAAAAATTATTTTATTGTAATTTTCTATTGCTTAATGACGTAACTGTATAACGAACGCACGAACTTTATTAAAATAGTTATTTAAAGTAAAGTTACGATATAAAGATAAAATTTTTAATGGATGTTAGTATGAAAATTAACAAAATGTTAACAAACTTTGCAATCTCATTAGTTTATTTTGTCACTAGAAGTCTTTAGTACCAAACTTTTAGTATTAAAATTAGATTTAGGGTATCAAGTGATATGCAGTGATATCAAACTTTTAAATCTGTTTAAAATTTGGTTAAATTTTGTAATATTAATTTGATTTTATTTATTTTAGCTTAGTTTTTAAGCGCTGTGTTTACATCATAAAAGTATCTACTTATTTTTTTACATTAAAATAAAAAATAAGTGATATAAGTACAGTTTGAGTTAACAACTACAAAGAAGAAATAGTGGTAAATGTTTTTAAACTTGTATTGATAATTTATCTTATTTAAAAAAACCGTTTGCTGCCAATGTAAGTTTAGATAAGAAAACTATTTATTTAAAATTTAAATGGTAAAATTAAATCTTCGTAAATATGTTGTCACAATTAGACAACATTTCGTTGTCTTACAAATTAAAATTTAAAACGAAAATTAAGTTTATAAAACTTATGTTTTTAAATTACAAAATTAAAAACAAGAGTTTGCTGCTGTTATATGGTTACCAAACAATTTCCACATATTTGTTTTGAATGTTCGAAAATACATGTAAAAGTAGGCCAGAACCAAAACAGATTACATATGACCAACATTAAATCGTAATAAAGCTCTTGGTTTTATATAAGTTATTCTAAGCTTTGTTGGTTGTAAAACAATATATATTCAAAAAGAATGATTAGTACAACATATTCTTTATGCGATTATTATAAAAAACTACATTTAAGCTTCTAAAACTTTTTTTTTTACTTTTTGAATATGACTTTTAACAATGACAATGACAGATGCTAAACCAACAACTTTAAAAAGACTATCTAAAATTATCTGTAAATTTTTTTGTACAACTACATACTTTTTTCGAGGTATAGATTTAAGCAGCCAGCTGACAATTTTAAAATTAACAAAAAAAAATTTCTCAATATTACTAATTGTTTTTGCTCAAATGCATGTTTTTGCTTGTACAAACGTTTTTATCAAGTTTGGAATATTAAAATTTATATTTAGAATATAAAAACTAATAACAATTTCAATTAAAAAATTCTTATAATTATTTATTTAATGTCTGTTTTATATAGTAATTAACGTAGTTTTATAACGGCCGCAATAACTTAAAAACAAATGAAATAATTCAAGCAATTTAATTATAAAATAACTGATGATTTTCACCGGCTTTAGTTTTAAGTCAATAAGATATTGACTAAGCTTTCATATGTATTAGCTGGGAGCCGATCATTTCTAACCCGTTCACTTCTAAACCGATCACTTCTAACCCGATCACTTCTAACCCGATCACTTCTAACCCGATCACTTCTAACCCGATCATTTCTAACCCGATCACTTCTAACCCGATCATTTCTAACCCGATCACTTCTAACCCGATCATTTCTAACCCGATCACTTCTAACCCGATAACTTCTAACCCGATCGTTTCTAACCCGATCACTTCTAACCCGATCATTTCTAACCCGATCATTTTTAACCCGACCACTTCTAACTCGATTACTTCTAACCCGATCACTTCTAACTCGATTACTTCTAACCCGATCACTTCTAACCCGATCACTTCTAACCCGATCATTTCAAACAAGATCATTTCTAACCCGATTATTTCTAACCCGATTCAACCCGATCATTTCTAACCCGATCATTTCTAACCCGATCACTTCTAACCCGATCACTTTTAACCTGATCATTTCTAACCCATTCTACTTGTTTATTTTATTTCTTAATTTTGATATAGATTGCTTCAAAAATAAACTAGTCTTATAAAATTATTAAAGTATTTTTTTTTAGTTTCTTTAAAACATTATTATTTTCCTGTGTTACGTAAAAAAACATTGTTAGTATGAACTTAAACTTTAGTATCAACTAAACATAAGTTTTATTTACTTTTATCACCTTATTTTTTAATATTTCATCCTACACATAATTTCAATTTTTTTTCATTATTTCATATTTTTTTGTTTTTTAAATTTACTTTAACAGCCGTTTTTCGTTAATAAAATACAATTCACTAAATCGTTTACTTTACAACATTTTGAACTATTCTTTATAGGATTTTAAAGTAAGCATTTATAACTATATTTAAGTTGGATCTTATAATAATTAACGTGACTATAATAATTTTAATATAAGCAAATTTTAAAACCTTGACAATTGTAATATTCAGATACAAAAACCTTTATATTACGGTTCAAAAACTACAATGTAAGTCTGTTGTAAATGTTGTATTATTGCTGATTAATGTACTAGCGATTTATAGTAGGTTATTTTTAAGTTTCTTTTTAGTAACTTTTACAAATTGTTATACAACTTACATAGGCCTATTAAGATAATGGAATTTAAACAAACACTAGTAGAAATTAAATACTTTTGTTATATTAAGTGTTTAAGCCTGATGTTTAGGTATAACCTAGATATTAAAACAGTTATGTCGTAGAACAAACTGTAAAAGTATGTTACATCGATTGAGCGTCTTGATTTCACATCATCAACAATTTCTTCCTTATTCCTAAAGCAAAAAAAGTCATTAACAATTAAACATTCATGTTTATTTGTATAACAAGTCCGAGGTTAATCAAATCTCGCCCAGGTTATCTTCTTTAAAACCTTCACTTAAATCTATATAACATACAAAGTGTTTTAATTACGACTTAAATTATTACTTTAGTAGACGAAAATTCTTTAAAATTTACTTCATTATGAACAGTTGAAATAAAGTAAGTATAAACGAAATAAGTACTAAAAAAACATTTTGAAATAGAGTAATAAATTAATTATAGTTAAATTAAGTATAACTAGAAGCAAATGTTTATAAAAACTACATCAAGTTTTTTGTTTCCTTTAATCAACTACTTTTTTAGACGATTATTACACGCAACATATTTACTTTTTATTCATTACAGTAAAGCCAGCTTTAAATCTATTGACTTTATTCACGGTGTTTTTTTTGGACCTCTAATTTTCTAGAAACCTATATTAGAGTTTCACAATACAAACAAATTTTATTATTTTATTTTAAAGTTTAAAAATATATAAATTAATCAAGTAACTTATATCACAGATGTTCTTGTGCTAAAACTTTATTTCAACTAACGGCGTTTCACTGATCTCAAATAAATTTAAGAACAGGTCTACGGAGTCTATAAAATGTTAACACACATTAGAAAAAAGCAGAAAAAAGCATGTATAATTATGTATAGTATTTATCTAGGTAGTAACTATAAATGGACTTTATGGTTTAAAAACAAAGTTTGGGATAAAAGCATAAAATTACAAAATTGTCTACAAAAAAAACAAATTTAATAAAAGTAGGCACTAACCTCAAAAAGCTCTAAGAATAGGCAAGATTTAAAAATGAAAATTAAATTGAGTTGTGCAGAAATGTTACGTTATAATAATTTTAACAAATTGTTCAATAATTTATACAGCTTAAAAGCATGAAGTATTAAACTTGCAAGTATATGTGAGTTTTGTGAAATAAATTAGTACATAAATAGACAGAGTTATTTAAAGTAGAATCGTCGGTTATGGGGACAGATATTCGATAAATCTTGCCGCTTATTCAGAAGTAGGTCTTTATCTTCTGCTGCAATTACTGCTCTTTCTGTATTGCAAGTTGGGCAAATTCTACTTACTCCGTTGGATGCATGTTTGATCTTTGAAACAATACTCCACTCCATGTTTGGCCTTTTACCGTACCTGTGAAAAAAGCTTCAGACATAATCCGATAAACGCGTGCTTTGTTTTTTATTTATATTTTTAAAAGTATGTTTATGATTAGCATATCTATCCTTGAAACTACCTGCTGTACTTCCGATATAAATTTTATCTGGGCCCTTACTTTCAACTTTAACTTTATAAATTACATTTTTAATTAAACAATTACCTTTTAATGGGCAGTTATCTTTGTTTAGTTTACGGCAATTACATGTTTTAGGCATATTACCTAACTTATTACTATTAGGGTTAGTTGGTTTTGAATATTTATTTATAGTTTTATTGTTATGCATTTTACTTATACTTTTAGCGCTATTATCACTTACTTGTTCTAAGTTTTCTTTTATCATTTTAGAAATACTTCTAGTTATACGTTGATTATTATAATCTACACTATTGTTAGTACTATTGATATGGATATTTTCATTATCATTAATATTAAAGTTATCATTATAGCTTATACCTTTAATGTTTAAAGTTTTAATATGTTTTACATTATTGTTACTATAATTAAAATTTTTACTATTAGGATTATCATTATTATTACTGTTATTAAAATTATTATTATTATTATTATTATTACTGTTATTATTAATTTGATTAGTATAATTAGAAATATTGTTCATATCTACGTTATTACTAACTTTATTACTAGAGTTATTATTTGTGTTTTGTCAAGTAACTTATACTTATATTTCATATTTAATTTTCGCTGAACAATTTTAAGTTCTTGTGTTTTTGGAAACCTGTAATACAATAACTTTTAAAAGATATTAAGAAATTTTTTAAAGAAGTTTCAAATATTAATCGTGAGAAGCTGTTTTTGCAATTTTAAATTTTGAAATTTTTTAAATATTCATGTCAAATGTAAATATGTTTTTCTTTATATACATCATATTTTGAAAGAAAAAAAAAAGCAAAATAATAAGTTTTCGACACTTAACTTTTATAGTTAAGTTTATTATGTAATATATCTTATTAAATCTTTAAATATAAATTACCATTGGCTAAAAGAAATAAAATTAAATTTAACTTCTAGTTAATGACGGGTTCTAAATATTGAAAAACGTCTACCTCTACTTTTGACTATTTAAACAGTATACACTTTCGTTTTAAGAACTTAGAATTTAATACTAATAGTTTAAATTAAACCACCATACTAATTACGATTACTAAATTTTATTAACTGTATTATCTCGAGTTTCATATATACTGATATTAATGTTCTTAAAAAACTGTATTTTATATAAGTTCGCCTTAAATTTGAATGCAACTTGCAAATCTGGTCTCCATAATTAAAAAATGTATATAACCATTTAAATTCTCTTCAAAGAAAAAGTACGGAATAGTCTTTAATGGCTGCAAAACTTCTTACATTGACGACTATCAAAACTTAATACTTAATCTTTAGAAGACAGAAGACTTAGAATTTTCGTAATGGTTTTTAAAACTAATTAACTAGACTTAATAATTAATCCATTTTAACTTTATTTAAATAAATAATTACCACGAAAATAAACCATTGATTTATAAACCTAACATAAATACACCATTATAAACCATTGATATAATATGTAGAACTTGGGTAACTCTATAGTTTGATTTTGTTAGCAACGCCTTTCCTCTGTAAATAATACAAGGTTTTTCAATACTTTCGATAGATATTTTTTTTAATCTGTGTTCCTAATGTGCTTTGGACTTTAAATTTAGTGGTCAGTCAATGCACTTATTTTTATTTTTTTTACAAATGTCTGTACCTTAATTCCAATAATATTTATTGTAATTGTATCGATTATGCTTTGTCAAAGCGACAAAAACAATTGATAAGAAAACAATGAAATATAAAACGGTTGCACAAATGTACAGACCTAACTATAAAAGTCAGGATCTGTATATCCGATTGGTTTTTGAACAAAAATAAATTTTATTCATGAACTTATGTAGTTTATTTCAATTCTGACATTCTAGTATGTTCTAAAAGAATTTTATAAAAGTAACCCTGAACCTTCTTTTAATGAAAAAGTGCGTAATTGAGACTGTTTTGCTGATTGCTGCACTAAAATCATTAAAATATTTTACTTAATCGTCTCAATATGTGTTGCTGAATTTTTAAGTGAAGGATTTTTGTTGGAAAGAAAGTGGAAGTTAATTCTAAATTGAAAGATTGTGCAGCTATGTTTGATTTTACTGGAACTCACTGATCGATGAAAGAATTAATGTTAAACTTGCTTATTCAGAAGTTAAAACAAAGTTTGTTAAAAACCTTATCCTTCAAAATATAAATAAGTCAATTAGTATTATACAAAAGTGTTAAATTCTTTTGCTGTTAATCTATAAATATTAGAAAAAACTATAGTTTTTTGTTATAAGAAATATAAATTTGCGTCTCTTTGTTAAGTGGCATTCAGTTTAACTGGCCAAAATTTTGATGCCTGAGTCTAGCGTAGAAAAACATAATTCCAATAGCAAAGAATATCAAAAATTAAATTTCAACAAAGCTATCTGAACATTAAGTTTTATTTTAAACAAAACTAATTAAACTTCTTTAAAAAAAGAACTTTGTTGAGACTAATTTGTTTTTAAAACAAATCCTTATTTTAAAACAATAATAAACAAATATATTGATACAGATCGGGTTATTAATTGTCGAGTTAGATAGGGTTAGAAAAGATCGGGTTAGATATGATCAGTTTAGAAATGATCAGGTTAGATATGATCGGGTTAGAAATGATCGGGTTAGAAATGATCGGGTTAGAATTGATCGGGTTAGAAATTATTGGGTTAAATCGGGTTAGAAGTGTTCGGGTTAGAAATGATCTTGTTAGAAATGATCGGGTTAGAAGTGATCGGGTTAGAAGTGATCGGGTTAGAGGTGATCGGGTTAGAAGTGATCGGGTTAGAAGTGATCGGGTTAGAAGTTATCGGGTTAGAAATTATCGGGTTAGAAGTGATCGGGTTAGAAGTGATTTGGTTAGAAGTAATCGAGTTAGAAGTGATCGGGTTAGAAGTGATCGGGTTAGAAGTGATCGGGTTAGAAATGATCGGGTTAGAAATGATCGGGTTAGAAGTGATCGGGTTAGAAGTGATCGGGTTAGAAATGATCGGATTAGAAGTGATCGGGTTAGAAGTGATCGGGTTAGAAATGATCGGGTTAGAAATGATAGCTAGTTAGAAATGATAGTAAACCGTATTATCTGTATCATACTAAATTTCAATGTTAAGTTTAAATTTTTTAAACTTCAATAAACTTAACATACAATAAAAAAAAATTAGTCCGCTTTTAGTGACTTACAAACTTTGAAGTTATTAATATAGACTAAATCTAATAAAAATGTTTCTTAGTATTTTAAAACTTAAAACGAGTACTTGTAGTTCATAAACATTTACGTTACACAACTGCTAGTGAGTAAGTAAATTAGTTTATAAAAAACGACATTAATTTCTTTTTATTTCCTTACTAAAACTAACAGTTTTGCCCTGAATTGTTTAAAGCTTAATATTATTTAACTTTAAATTTATGATATTTTTTTTTAATAAATTTTTACATACTAAGTTAAACTCCTTTTTTAAATCAGGAGAAACAAATGTGAATTTTAATTAAAGTAAGAGCTTTATTAAAAAGTAATTTCAACAGATTTTTATATATATTGAAATGCGAACTTACTACTCAAAGTTGTTTTTGTAATCAAAATACATTATTAAATTCTTAAAAAAACAATGAATTACATTTAATACTAAATAGACTGAAACGATTTTAAGCCAGTAAACATTTTCTAATCTTACAAATTGTTACGCTAAAATCTACGACAGAAGCTAAAAAAAATATACATATTTATTTTGACCTTTATAAATAAACTTTTAGTCTTATATTACGATTACATGACAATTATGCACAGATTGTTTAGTTCCAGTTTTATTTATTTGTTTTCTTTTATTAAAAAATTTGCTAAATTTCAAAATTCTTATGAAGTATAACTTGTATTAAATTTTTTTTCTACTAAATATTTTTATAAGTAAGGTTTTTTAGTTTAATGCAGATGTTTTATGACATCATAAAAATTTTAATACATAATAAATGCCGTTCTTAAATATTTTTAACAACTAAACTAAGCATTATAATTTGAACATTTTATTTATATCTGCGTAAAATTAGTATTTACTTTATTTTAACAACCTCTAGATCACACTTAAGTAGTTTTAAGCATCAAAGGTACGTACTTTCTTCGACACAAACAAACTATTTCGAGCAGCATTCAAGAGTTAAAAAAAAGTTCTAATAATTAAATTGTGACATACGTTAATATAAAAAATATAATTTAATTCGGTTTAAAGAGAACACTAATCAATTTAACGTTGACTTACAAGTTATCGTCAAACGGCAAGACGAATTTTTTTAAATCATATAACTAGTATTTGCTGTTAATAATAATGCAGGTCACAAAACTGCTTATTTTTCATTAACTACATATGGTATTTGTAAAAAATGTGTAATAACGTATATTTTTTGTTAGTTTTTTTTTTTATACTAGTTAGTTTTACTTGTAATCATAATAAAAAATAAGCAGTAAAATTTTTTTTTTTTTATAAAATAGCTTAATTCTCAAATTTATTTGCAATTTAGACTTCTAATTTTAAGATACAACGTACAAAAGATTTTTGACTTATGATTACTGAAAAAAGCTATGTCAACTAAATTGTACAAGTTATTTGTAATTTAAACACTTTAAGTGACGTTTTTTGCTATAGACTGCAAATACTTTATTCCGACATTAGAATAATACTTTTCCGGTGCAAAGCTTGTTAAAAAATTTTAACAAAACACATTTAATTTTTTCATAAATTTATTTGAGTACTTTCGTGGTATGTTTTGCCAAAAAGTTTATCTTACAAAAAAAAATTAATTAAAATTGAAGTAAATTTATACTGTAGTTGTTAAAATACAAAACGACGTAATAATCGAATGTAAAAATTAACTTAATGCTTATACTGTAGAACTTCGCTGTAACTCATCAGATTAAAATCAAACTATAATAAACCAAAAATAAAAATAAAAATAAAGCTAAATTTTTGAAAAAAATTTAACGAGAAACCAATTATTTAAAATTACTTATTATAAGAATTTAAAAAGTCTAGTTTGGTGTAAGAATTTTTTCTTCTTACGTAAACTAGGCCTTGAAGTTTATTTTACGATGCTCACAAATTAAAAAAAATTGTTCAAAGAGAATCAAAAAAAAAATTGTTAAAATAAACCATAATCAGATATTTACGACTGGTTACTTATAAAGATTAAGGGTACAATTCTAAACTTTTATATTTTAAAATACAACATGGTTTGTTTTTAAAAACTTTCGATAAAACTAAACGATAACTACAAATACAACAACTTTAATTTGTTTGAAATCTATCAAACATTCTGGATAATTTCTAAACACATTTACTACTAATTTCTATATTTTTCTAAATGGTCGTAAATTCATAGCATTAAGTGAAATCTAAGTATTTTTTTTTTTTGAATTAATATAAGTTTTTTTTTATACATTAAAATAAGTATTTGTATAGAAATATTCAGTGACGTAACAAAAAAACGCTGACTATCATATTTAGATAAAAATATTTAAAAATATATAATAAAATTAATATACTTTTTAAGGCTAGATTTAAGTTAAAACTTAGTTTTAAATGAATTGTTATCATATATTATAATGTTAAATTATTATACTTTTATTAATGTTAAATTTTTAGAAGTCTTTTGTTATTACATTTGTTTTAGACACAAATAACCTATGTAAAGATATTACCTCAATATTAAAAAAATAAATTTGTTTCTCGATAACTTAAAGCTATCGCTTTAAGTAGTCAAAAGCGTCTAAATTTATTTTATACCCTTAAAAACTTCAACTAAAGTTTTCTATATACTAATATCAATCAAAATTAAATATTATAGAGTTAATTACTACATTTTATTTTTAGACCAAAAATAGAAGATCAATATTTTTTTAAAGTTTTAGTAAATAATTGTGTATCAAACTAAGTCAAAGCTTTTCACATTTACACTGAAAAATCAATAATTATAAAAAAGTTTAACTAGAAAAGTTTCAAGTTGTTAAACTTAAAAATTATCTCATTAAAAACATAAGTTATAGATACTAAGGTTTAATGTTATTCAATTTATTGTTTCAAAAATATTTTTTATATATTTCGTGAATTTTTTTAAAAGTTTCTTGATCTAATCTCAAAAACTTATTAGTAATGCTTTGACATCATTGTAAATTTAAATAAACAAGTTCTTACAAGTCATTGTATAAATAACTGTATAAAAGTTGTTACGATATGTTGTTTTAACTATATAAGTTTTAAAGTTAGCACAATGTTGACTTTCATTTTAATTTGATTATAAATAAAAAATTAGAGTTAAACAATCAATAATAGCAAATTATACAGTATCCTTCTTTTATTACACTGACATATGTTTCTGTGTGTTAACAGATTAACACACTTCAACTGAGCTATGAACTGGAAGGCAGTACTAAACCTCTTATTAGAATTAGTATTTTTTTCCAGTTAATAGCTCAGTGGAAGTGTGTTAATTCTTTAACACACAGAAGCATATGTCAGCGAAGTAAAAAAAGGATAATGTATAATTTGTTATTATTAGATATTTTATAGAACTTGTCTCACGAGGATCTTTTGTTATGAAACAATTAAACTTATATTTTGAATAAAAACAATCAACTCTCTAAGGCTAATTTAGGTAAAATTTAAATTTCTAGTTAAATGTTACTATAACAACTACTAATTGCATCGGTTCTTGATACAATTGAAATATAAATTAAAAATTGTACCTCGACAATGTGTTTAAAAATTAAAGTTTGTTTCTCGAAGACTTAAAAAAACAATCTTTAAATAGTCATAGGCGTCTGTAATTTATTTTATTTTGTTAAAAAAATTTAAACGAAATTTTCTCTTAAATATCTAAATAAATTTCACTGAAGTAATTTATACAGTTTAGTTTAAGAAAGGTTGTAGTAAACCAATAAATACTTTTTAAGTTTTGTGATAAATTAATATCTTAATAATTTTTTTGTTAATTAATTGACTATTAAGTAGTTCATCCATTATTTTATTTTCAAGTAATTAAGGGTATATAGACTTTATAAAACAAATATTTTTCTAGAGGTATTTAGTTTACAAAAAAAAGTTATTTCAATAAATGTTTGGTTAAGCATTTATAAATGAAACAGAATTAACTTGTTTTCAAAAAGCAACAGTCTGTACATCAACAATTAGTTGACTAGCTTAATAAACTTGATGTTTTTAAAAATATTATTAATGATTTAATCAGTTTTACTTAAGTTAGTTTTCTTTGATTTTTTTTTATATGTTAATTTGCATTAAGTTTTATTTTTTAATTAAAAATTACGTTTGATTGAAAGTCTAATTTTATATAATTCTACAAATACTATATTATTAAAAATTTTACTGTAAAGGTTTGACTTTAACAAATTATAAGGTAAAAAACGCTGTATTCTACACTTTATTAATTAAGTTTTTTTTGAGGGACGTAATGTTGTTAAGCTGTCAAATAGTTAATTACTCATTAAAAAACAAATTATATAAAGTTATTATCAATGACACGCAGTTGATTAAAGTTTATTTTGAAGTTAACTAATATGTTGGCTATTCAACCTTTTTTTAGTTATTGGTTTTTAATTGTTCTTCATTTTAGATCTAATATTTTTTAATATAAATGTACCAAATTATTGTTAAATTATAACATAATTTAAGCAATTTCATCGCAAATTTTTTTAATAAAGTTGCAAAACTTTACTTTGTTAATTAGACTAGTATAACAAGTTAGCTAAACAGAAGCAAAACAAAGTAAATTGATAATACACTTTTGTAGTCGATAATTAGCCTTTTAAGTTAAAAACTTAACTCACAATTTATTCAAAAAGTTGTTGAAATAAAAGTAGAATAACAATATTTGAAATGAATTATTTATTAACTCGACTATTGGTTTAACTTTCATAGAAATTAATCCTTTTATAAATTAAGACAAGAAACCTTTGACTTGTTTATTTTTTTAATTTGTATCTAAAGCAGCTAATGATAAGTAAAAGTCAAGTTAAGACTAATTAGCTAATTCTTGAGTCCAGTTATGAAGAACAGAATATTCATTTCACGACTTATATATAGTTAAATAAAATTTAAAGCAGTACCTACAAAACAAAAAAACTCAGAAGATAGTTTACAATTTTGAAATGAATTATGCAATAGTTATTTTTCTTCACTATAAAGAATTGCTTAATGTACTTAGATGTAAAGAGCTTATTTAATAATATATGTGCAAGTGAAATATTTTATTTACAACCAGGTTTCGGTGGCAAAAGTGGTAATTAAAATTTTTGTTTACATTTTCTTGCTTGAATAAGTTTTAAAATAACATTAAACTTAAGTAATATTGTTATGTGATGTTTACTATTTTGTTATACTTGAAAAGTTCACAATGTTTTGCCACCGAAACCTGGTTGTAAATAAAATATTTAATATATTGCTAATCTTTATCTATTGAAGGGAATTATAAAATATAACTCGATTGAAAGTATTAAGTTTAGAATTATATTTATCAAAAACTTCATGTAGTAGTTGTTTAGCAGCAGTAAACACACTTGAATATTTTAAATATAAAAAAAAAAAAATCCTTCCATTTCCTTTATGATGGTCATTTTATATTTTAAGTCAAACTTTTGACTAGTTTAATTATGAATTTGTTTCTAAAAATTAAGTTTGTATAGAGTGATGAAAAAGACGATATTTTTTAATAATAAATAATAAAATAATAAAATTTGCTTCCGGTATGTACTTACATTAGGTTATAAAAATAAAGTAAAATTAAGTTTAAGTTTTATTTAATTTATTTTAAATATATATAATCTTTTGAATACCAGTAAAAATTTTATTATAAAGAAAGTACTAAATTATTAATTCACTTAAATTTTTTGATATGAGGTGTTGAATAGAGTTTTTAAAGCTACAAGTTTTATATTCTAGACGAACTTTCAAAGTATGTTTTTTCTCAATGTAAATATTCAAAGTATAAAATGAAAATAAAAACTTTCATTTAACAAAAAGCAGCAGTGTAGTGACGTAATCAAACTAAACCAACAAAATTTTTTTACAAGTTTAATTATAAATTTTCACTAATAAAACATAAATTTGGGTGTGTTGGTACAAGAGATATTTTAAGTCAATATATCATTGGCTATATTTTCAACGATAGTTAAAGAATAATGGATTTCATAAAAGTCTAAAACTTTTAAACGTAATATGTTAATTACAAGCAATCATAAAAAACAAATTGTTTGAAACAATAAAGTATGAAATTAATTTTACTAAAACGAAACGTTTAAAGTAGTTTAAACAATTTATTTTTGGTTAATATATTTTGCAAAACATAAACACGAAGAAACAATTTAAGCTATCATTTACTGGATAGTATTGTTTGATATACTAATGAAGTCTTTGATCAAAATTATCAAAGTTTATAAAATTGCAAATAGTATTTAGCTATTATATTTTAAACGTGTTTTTAATTGTTAATTTATTGTATTTATAATTCTTGATAAGAAACTACTTACCGCTTTCACTTCCAATTAATTTTTTTACTATAAAAACATCAAACAGTTACTTTATTAGGTTTTTTTTAGTAATTAAAAATCATAGTGTTTGTATATATTCAAATAGAATCAGTTTGTAAGTCATCAATTTTTTGAATAGATTAAAAACTAAACTATGATAGAACACCTTGATACAATGTCTATGAAATATAAAACAGAAAATTAAAACAGACTGCAAAAAAGGTACATTTTACCTTAAAAAAAACTAATTGTAAATATTACTTGTAAAACTACATTAAGTTCAGTTAGAAAATTAATTTGTTTGCATAATACTGTTTTAAAAAACTGCTGATAACCTTATACAAGCAAATGTTTTAGTTTTTGCTAAAGAACAAAAATGTTATTTAAACTTGTAGTTTTTACGTCAGTTCAGTACAGCTCTATTCTATTTTTCAAACTTTTCTAAACAGACTTTTATACTTTATGACGTAACTATTTTTTGTTAGACTTTTCAAATTCATTATATAAAACTAAAATTACTCTACAATATTCATAGTTTTTAGCAATGTTATTCTGAAGAGAGCTAAACGAAATTAATAAATAAACTTTTTTCGAAAATGAGTCAGTTATGTTTAAACTTTTTAAAATTCATTTACAAAGATAAACTTAAATACTTCATAGTTGATGCAATTTATATGCAATAAATTTTCTTTTGTGTCTCTACGAGTCACACACAAATACTAAATTCATAATTTTTATTGATATTTAAGTTTTACAAAAAATGTGTTCAATAAAATCAGAATTACAGTTTGTACCAGGCAACAGTGCTTGAATTATAATTTTGATGTGTTTTAGTTGAACTTATTTATTTTGATTTTTTATCCATTTTCGTTTTAATTATATTATTGAAAAATTTATTCAATATAGAATTCTTTTTATAAGAGGTTAATTTACTTTAATAATCAATAGAAAATAACTAATTAACAACAGTTTAATAGTGTTTTAAGTATTTAATCAACTTATTTAATTTGTTTTAGCTTATTAATTTATAACCAATTAAACAATTTTTTAATTTTCTTTGATTTAAGTTACGAAAAAAAAAATTGTATACATATTTAGTTTATAAGGACAACGAAAACATATGTTGTGAATAAATTTGGTCTTTATAAACTGTAGTCATAATTTAAGGTTAACAAAGCTGAACTGACAATTAGTAGAATAGCTTAGAATTTAAAAAAATACCTAGTAAATTGTCTAATAGAAAATAGCTAAAAAAATTAAAAAACAAAAAAGACTTTTAGGCTTTCTGACGCATCAGAAAAAGTTAACACAAATTACTGCTTTTTATTAACTGACGAGTATATAATCGAAGTTCAGTTATTTGTTATTGACAACTGATAAAGTAAATGAAACTATTTACTCTTTACCTTATGAAGTAGGCCATATACTATGTAAGGTATGGCCATTAAAAGCACATTCCGAGTTTAATATGTACTACTGTTTAAATGAAATGATTCAGATTATAATCTACTTCATTAAACTTAGTAGTCCGACATTACTTTTTCTGAAAATCTAAAACTTGTGTAAAATTTTACAAAGAAATTTGTATTAAATTTAGCAACCATTTAAACCACAAATGGCCTTCGATGTAACTAGCAATCGAAGTACAGCTATAAAATGACTTTTAAAAAATCTCAAACAAAAGTTTGTTCTAAAAGTTTTAAAGCAGGGTTTCCCAAACTCATTTACTAAGTTACCCCCCTTACTGTATTTAAAAAAAATTTGCCCCCTATAATTTTTAAAGTTTTTTTTTGAATACGTACTTTAAAGCAAGAAAAGTTGTATTTGAAATGTAATTTGGTTCAAAACTTCTTATGCACGAACTTTTAGGCTGTGTTTTAAGTAATTTACAGGGCTAGATAAACAATTTACATTTACTTTATTATAAGCCCAGTAAAGTGTAATAAAATACTTTATTATTAAAAAGCTTTGTACAATCTGTACTCAATGCTGATTAAATATGAATCGTTTGGAAACTAATAAAAAGTTCAGGTTAATTGTGGTCAACTTTTGTAATCAGCAAGTCATTATAACTAAAAAATCCTTTTTAGTGTCGACTTGTTATAAATTTGTACTTTCTAGCTGCATAATTTAGAAAACTAACATATAAAATAATTTAAAAACTCAAGCGAAATTATAATGAATTGATTTACGTTATTGTTATCTAGGAAGTACTATTGTGAACTGAAATCCAAATTGAAGGCGTAATTCAAAATATTAAGTATCAAAAAACTAAATTTTATTGGTTTTGCACAATTAGTTTTCAAGTTACTTTTCGGGCCAAATTTGACTGGATCTGAACCGTACATTACCCATCTAAAATCTTAACTAAAACCTGACATTATAACAATCTCTTATATAACGAATTTCGGACATTTAGAAGTGAATGCTTAGTAGCTTATTTAAGTTGCACAATATACTTAAGTTATTTTTAATTAGGCATATTCTAAATTTTCTTAATCTTTAATTTAATTTTTAGATTAAAAAATTTCAGAAGACTGAACAGCTTTATTACACATAATAAAAATAAATATTAAAACGTCATTGCTATTCTAGTTTGAGGAAGTTTGACCGACTGGTTGATTATCTAATATAAAAATTGATTATATCGACAGCTTCTATTAATAATCATTATGATAAATTTTCTCATGACATCTTAATAGTAATTTTTTAAGTATTTAACTAAAGACTACAAACACGCAACTAAAGGTGACTAACTTAATTATTGAAATAAATTAGTTATTTTAAATTGATTTTTACAAGCGAGGCAAAAATGTTACTACTTTAAAAAAATGTTAAAAACTGTCATAATTTTAGTTAAATTCATATAAACAAGTAAAACTATAAAAAAAATATATATGTTTTCTCAAGTATAATACTATGTAGAAACTCAATTTTGACTTACTAAAAAAGCTTTGTTAAGCAATCAATTTTTATTAAAAGTTGTAAATTAGAATCCATGACTTTTAACTAAACCAATTCAAAAAATCACACTTATTAATTTCTAACAAACAAAACACAAAATTAAGTACAAACTATACATGAAAGCAAAGCTTGTTTATCTTTAAGAGATTCTTCAATAACAATATCAAGTTTAGTTAATAGATTGATTTTAGTTGATGCTTTAACATGGTATAACATGGTATAATAACATTTTATTAGTTTTAACAGTGTATTTAGTTATAATTGAATTAAAGAAAAAATGCAGTTTATATAATTAATTTAAACTTGTATAAATTTAATTTTTTGAAACATTTAGATTTTCTTTTTTATGCTACTGCTAGCGATTGATTAAATAAGTTAAGCTGAACGTCTTGGCTGAGCAATTTAAACCAAAGCTAAGGGTGTTAATATTGAACATATCTGTGTATAAGCTTACTTAAGTATTAAGTAAGCAAAAAGAATTGTTTGAGTATAAAATCTTAAGTAAAATCCTAAAGTCTAATTAAACAATACTAAAGCAGCAGCTTAAAAACAAATTATTCAATCTAGTACAGAACAAATGGCACTAAAAAATAAAATTTAGATTAACTGAAGTAAAAATTTAGTTGTTTAATTTAATTAATAGAAAAGTATAACTCATAACAATTTATTAGTGTATCAGAAATAAATATCAAAATAAAACTTAAAAACATTACAATGTTATAGTTAATTAAATGATCCAAAACTGAATACTTCTAAACAAAACTGGTGCCTTAAAATACTTTCTCCATATGTTAGACAAACTTTTAATTAATAAACAAACTAATTTACGCTGAATTAAAACATATTGACATGAGAACGTTCAGGAGCCATTTATTTAACTTTTAAAATTACTTTGATATTTATGACGAAACTAGTAAATTTTGAATGCTTAAAATTTATTAATCGCTCACTGACGTAATTTAAAACAAACGCATTAGCTAATTTATTAATAAAATATATGAAGAAAAAAGTTTTTGAAAACTAGCGAATTAATTAAAATATAATTTAAATGTCAACAATAGTTGACTAGATTTATAATTGTATCAGTGTCTTTTCTGAATAAAAAAAAATTGTAACTAGAATACTGTTTAGTTGGGTTTTAATAGAATTTTCCAACATTTATATTTTCATATGATAGATTGTTTGACTCATTAGCCTACCAGTTACATGGATATAAAATATTTTTTTAATGTAAACATAATTTTGTTTGAGTTTATTTTAAAATAAAATATTTTAAAGTGATCTTAAAACCTAAATTTATCCTAGCCAAACTACCAGATAAGTTTAGAATTTTTTAGATCAAAGCCTTTCTTTATATACTTTTGATATTAAAAGTTCACCTGCGACTTTTCCAATTGCTGATTTCGGCTTTTGAAATCTTCTTTTTATAAGCTTTAACTCTAGTGTTAAATGCTTGTTTTTAGTATATCTAATTCGAATAACACTTTGTTAGTTTACATAGTAAAGTAAAACATAATGTGCCATAATAAAAACAAATATAAAGATTAGTTAAATATTTGTTAGTGTTTGTTTTAAATTTCGTATATTTTAGTTATTTCATGTTTTATTGTGAAAAAAAAAATAAAATTTTAATTAATTCTATGGTAATGTTTATTTTAAATTTCTTTTAATTTAGTTATTTCATGTTTTGTTTTCAAACACTAATTAAGTAACAAATATTAGGTACTAAAATTTTGATATCATTTTACAACTTACGCATTGGTATTTTGTTTTCTAGTTTCTAAAAATAAACTACTTGTACAAATTCTAGTTTTGTACAAATTAGTTTACTATACTTTATAAACAAACAAACACAAAAAAACTTCTAAAAATTTTATTTTACCTTAAATGTTTACAAAGAAACAATTCAGAAGTTAAAAAAAAAAGTAAAAATTTTATTTAAATTTCAGTGACCTTAAAATTTTTAGTAAAATAAGTTTTTTATTTAATTAAATGTTGGAGATGTCAAAGATTGTCATTTATCAATCCTTGTAGTTAGAACATCTATCAGTTTTGCAGCAATATAGTCTACTTTTTTTTTCACTTATTTTTAAAGAAATATTTCCTATGATTATCAGTTTTAATTACTTAACTAATTGTTTTATATTTAGTTATGTACTAAAAATCTAAGTTAAGTTAAAACTTTTAATTTTAATTTTAAGCGTCTAAATATTTATTTTTAACAGAAAAAAAAACTAAAATTAAAAAAAATAATTGTTTAATATTTAAACAAGTATTTTTATTGTAAAATCCACTGTTACAAATGAAGGGTTTCTTGATTCTGTTTAAAAATATATACTTTAGTAAAGGAAATTTAAGGTTGAGTACAGTTAAACTTTGAACAACTTAGAGATAATAAAATTTTAAAATTTTATTAAGTAGATTTAATCTATAAAAAAAATATTTTTTTTATTTTAGATCATAAACTATCAAAATGTAACTTATAAAGTTTTGCTCTCAAAAAACTGTTTATGATGTTAAAAAAATATTCTTGTGAAATATAGGATTGTAATATAAGAAAAGTAAGATGTTTGTACATTTAAGATATTTGTAAAAAAAACTTTGATTTTTTAAAAAAAGAATTTAATTTTTAAATTTTGTTTCATGCACTGGTTTAGTATCAGAAAGATCTAAAAGATGACATCTCAGGGCAGAAAGTAACTAGTTAAAAATTTTATATAAAAAATTGTTCTATTTTTCTTATAAGCTTTTTAAATGTTACCTATAAAAGCACTCAACTAAGCTCTGTTATAATACTTTAGTTCCTATATAAACTTAATTGGAGAAGATAAAAACAGAAATAAAAAAGTATAAGTGCTTATATAAAAAGTAAATAAAAACTGAAAAAGCTACGAAATTCAAAATAAAAACTCAATTTATTATAAAGAAAGCTACTTAAACTGTGTTTGAAAAAAATTCGTTTGACTGAAATTAGTTAATATGTATTTTATTACAGTTTTTTTTCTCAACAAAGTATAATATATATTTTTTGTTTAGTGTTAACGAAAATGTATTTTATTTAAAATAGTTTTAGCGTTTCGTACTATTACTAAAATAGCTTCATTACTGTTCAAACAACTTTATAAAACCACTAAAACATTTGTATATAACTATTTTAATTCAAAGATACTTGTAAAAATTAAGTTTTTTAAGCTAAAATTATCTGCTTAATGACGTAATATGATAAAACCCACATAAATTAGTAACACGTTTAACTATATAAACTTAAATAGTTTTACACGAAATTATAATCCTGTTCTGCAAAAATTATTTGAGACCAATTTAACATTGGTTATACTTTATATTACATAATAATTCTTCAAAACGTCTGTTCCTTGGTATTGGCAATATGTTAAATCCTTACAACTACCAAAAAATTATTTAATTATTTGTTTAATACAATGAAATATGAATTTAGTTTTTCTACAAAAAACTCTTTAAAGTAATACCGCTTTTTTTACAGTGATAATGTGTTTTCAAGAAGTAGATAAATTTTTAAATAACAAAAAATATCTTAATTGTTATTACAGAAAAAATTTAAGTTTCAAAATGTTGCAATAAAGTTAAATATATGATTTTATACTTAAATATTGTGAAAATATATGATTAAAAATGTTTGCTTTCAGCAAACGTCTTATGCTGACAAAAAAAAGTTTTAAAACGACATTTGTTCTTAATAATCACATTTTTAATTTTAGATACATTTCAAAAAAGCTTAAGGGAATTTATTACCATTAATTTTTAGATTGTCTTTAGTCCTCTCTATGTAGTATATTTATTCTTATAAAGCCGTACTTAAACTAAAACTTTTAAGTTAGTTTCAATAAACATTAGTTATTTTAAAGTGTTTTAAGTTAATTAGATTTTTAACACAAAAGGATTTATAGGGTACTAAAGACTTTTTAAATTATTTTAACATTACTGCAAGTGAAAATATTTGTGACGCATTCTCACAAAACTTGCTATCCTTTTTAGAAAAACAGTTCTTAAAATTTAAACAGGTTAAAAATACGATAACTTTTAAAACAGTACTCAATTTTGTAGGTCAACAAACTGTTGACTAGCTTCTTATTATTTGTTAATTTCTAATACCTACTTCTGTTTATACATTTACTTTAATTGCCAAACTTTTTGAAAGTTTCTCTTGAGATATGCTCATTTTTTTAAAAATATTATTATAAGTGTTTTATGTTTTAAACTAAACAACAAAAAATTTTTTAGTAGAAATTGTTAAAAATGTTTGACAAGGTTGCAACCCTTTTAGTCAAAACTGTCCTGATTGATTAATAACTGTCCTGAATGATTTTGAACTGACCTGTAGTCATCCAGGGTTACTTTTAAAAATCTTTCATTTTATTTAAAAGTTTTCAAATGCAAGAAAAACCAAGCTGTTAAATAAAAATTACCTCAAGGTAATGAAAATATTGAAACTAAATCTACTATATCTCATTTATAAATTATCAATATACTGGCCTGAAACCTTAAAACTGTACTGATATAAAAAAAAACTGTTCTGAGTCAACCTGAGTTAATATTTCAAATTAAAAATTTCCTGAGTTTTTCTGAGTCATACTAAGGTTTTCAGAAATGTCAAAGTATTTAGAATAATTCTGAGTCAATTTGTGGCAACTTTGTTGATTACCTGAAATGTCATAAATATAACAAAGAGACATTTTAAAACATTAATTTTTAGCAAAAAAACATTAGCAAGTTTGATTTTAAATTTTCTCTTTAATTGTTTTCCAAAAACTTCTTTTGTTTATTTTAATTTTTTTTAGTCTTGTTAAACTTGGTATTTTTGATTTTAGTTAATTTATATTTTTTTAAAACTCGTAGTTTAAGAAAAAATGAAACGTAGTTTAAACTTAATAAGTTTTTAGTTAAAGCTTTTGTTTATTTTTTTACTAAACAACAAAAAAGCGCCTAAAATAATTTGTCCTAGGACCCGATGCACGAAAAAACCTTTCGGTTATCGAGTCGTACACCACTTGAATACAGTTTAACGTCTTGTCTAGGATAAATACCATTTAAAGTTATTGTAAATTTATTCTTTTAATAACATTAAAAATTATGATTTAAAAACTTCCTTTATTTTAAATAAATATCAAAACTAAGTACTTTTAAGTCACATTGTTACAACAAAATAGTAACTTCATTTGTTAGGCTATATCTTAACTGCTAAACAAACTTGCTTTTGTTGAATTAAAATGTGTTGACTGGAAAGCTGTGAAGAGCTTTTTTGTTTATAATTATTTGGTTGTGAAAATGTTTAAAATTGTTTTGAGTGTTTAAAGTTTATTAACCTCATAATAATGTAATCGTTGAACAAACGCAATACCTAATCTACTAACAGTATATATAAAACATTGATGTTTTTTAACAATATGTGATTTCTTTATTGATAGTTTATAAGGCATCATATGTTGACTATTTTTTAATCGTACTAATGTCTTTTCTGTATAAAAATTTTTTTGTATCAAAAAATTTATTTATTACCTTTTAATAAACTTATAAACAATAAGAATATAACGTGACATGTAGCATGATTTATTAGCTTATTTGTTAAAAGTATTTTTATTATATTATGAAAGTAAATGTAGCTTGTTGTAGTTTATTTGAAACAGCTTTTTTACCTGATTATAAATTTATAGTTTTTTAAACTATCACTATTTAACTGCTAAATTAGTTAGTTTAAATTTAAGTTTTTTTGCGATACAGATTTTCCTTTGCGATTTTTCTTTGTTTTGTCAATTTCAACTCGACTGTAAAATACTTGTATATAAAAACTCGAATTCTAATGATTAATTATTAATCTATAGAGTAAATACAAAAAATTTATAACAAGATAAAGATTTTTTTTAAAGTTCTATTTCAATAAATATTTCTATGTTTTTTCATTTTATAAATGTTTATAGTAGTTTTATATTTTAGTTTTAAATTCTTAAAAAAAGATCAAAAAAGTTTGTAAACGTCAAAATAAACTACTGGCTTAGTTTTTAGTATTTTACGTACTAGAGAAACAAAACAAAAAACAAACTTTTTTGTTTTTAACTTAACGTATTTAGATAAAAGAAACCAGCAGTAAATTAGTAATGTATATCAGTACAGGTTTAAGATTTTACTTTATAAATACATTTTACACTGGAAAACTTTTTCTTTCTCGATGATTAAAAACTTTATCTTCTGACAATTATGAGCTCTAAGGTTTATTTTATTTAGTTAAATAAAAATTAAACTAAAAGTTTTTCTTTAATCTCAAAATATATCATATCTTTACTTTATTGATAGAGTTAATACATTTTAGTTTGCGTAGAAAACTAGTAGATTAACACCTGTTTTGAGAAATTTATTATCACTAAAAAAACTTAAAGGTTAATCACTACCTATATTTATTTTTCTATCAAAATATAATTTGTGTTTTAAGCATTTAACAACAAACATGCTTAATAAAACTAAAATTGTTATTGAATCATTTTGTTACGTTATTTTCAAAACCGTCATTTTGAAAAGCAATACTGTTGCATTTAATCATGATAGCATTTAGCTAATTAAAAATTTTAGCAGTTTGTACGCCAACAATTTTATGACTTACTTAAGAAAATTAATGTTTTACATCAATTTTTATTTGTATTTGTTTAGTTTTAAACGAATAAAATTTTATCTGTGTAATACTTTTGTTAAAATATCTAAAAAGATGCAAGAAAAAATGTTAGTTTTTAACAAACGTTTTATGTTCATTATTAAACGCTTATAAAATTATATGTTTTTTTTAGTTAGTATATGTCTTTAAATTATTTTAATGGATATTAGAGTCTATAATAGGTTAATAAAATTTATATTCTACAGTATGTAGTAATCTTATTTTTTAAAAGCTGAGCTAAGTACAAAGGTTCTTAATCAGTTTAAAAACTAGTTGAATGTAAAGTACTTTAATAAAATTACTTTTAATAAAAAAAAATATTTTGTAACTAAACAAACTCTATAATTTCATAAATAACTAATTCTGCTTGTGAGCATACATGTGACGTATTTTTACAACACCAACTAACTGTTTTGGAAAAACTTTTAATGAAATCAAACAAACATAAATGTTATTATTAAAATGAATAGAGCTTAAATTTAAGTCAACGAATTGTTGACTAGATTATTACTCATACTGAACTTTTGATATTTTTTTTTTCTTTTTATATAAAAAATTCTTGAAAATGCTTAAGCTATATCCTTTTCAAGTAAAATTAAAAGCTAAGCTTAAAAGTCGCAAAATAAATTATAAGTAACCTATTTGTATTAAATCAAAAATAACAATTTTTTATATATATAAACAATAACCTTTATGTTATTTTAATATTTTTCACGTACTAAGTCAATTGATAAAAATGCCAAAAAACTTAAATAAAGTGTTATCTTGCATCTTTACGTACTCGTGACGTTACGCACTCTCGTTTAGTTACGCATTTTAGAATTCTTAAAAGTTCAAAAATTTTTTTTTGATTTTGCACAAATGAGGTTTGGTGTATATTTTTAATTTAAAATATGTTTTTAAATGCTAACTGAATTCTCTATGTCTTTAGACTTTGTAAACTTATGTTCCTTGACTAACTAATAAAAATTTAATTATGACTAAGTGTTTTAGAAGTTTTGTTAACAATAAGAGATTAAATCAAAATTCTGAAAGAAATATGACTGTGTTAAATAATAATAGCATAATGAAATAATGAGAGTTTAAAACACAAATAAATAATACAGCACTATTGCCTATATTTGAATAAACATCCAAAAGGAAATCTAATGAAAATTCCAAGCAAAAAGTAGCAGTGATACTTAATAAAAATAGAGCTTACAATAAATTCTCAATTGTTTATCATTTTTATTAAATTTATTAAAATTAAAATCATTTGGTACCTTTCGTATCTTTACGGTCTTTCGTACATTTACGCATTTTTTCTGTGGACACAATGTGCCTTAATTAGCGAGAGGTTACTGTATATGTTGGTTGTGATAACTATTAAAGAATTCTTTAATATAATTAATAAAACCTGCTATTTTAGAAACTTGTAAGCAAATTTTTGGTTACAGTTTTTAAATAATCACCGATGTTAAACACATAAGAACTTTTAGTTTTGTTCCGCATAAATCCCGATTTGACGTCAACGTATAAAAACACAAACATGTGTTTAAAATTATTTATAAATAGCAAAACAGTTTTATTTACACGAAAAATACTTGGCTTAGTAATTTAAAAGTTAACAAATTTTAATTATTTTTAATAATTACGTATGACAGCCATATTATTTTATATATAATATTTTACTTTAATGTTTTAGTTTGACCAAGAAACTGATAATAGTTTGAGTTAAAATTTTACGCAAGCCTTTTACAAGTGTGCTAAATAAACTTAAATGTTGTAAGTTGAAGCAAATTGGTTTTGACACCATTCTTTCTAAAAAAATGAATGATGTCTAACTAATGATAAAAAAAAAGATAAATCTATAAATTATGTTTAGGTCTAAACAAAAACTTAAATTTGTTTCTAATATATTTACGTAAAAAGTTTAGAATCAATGTAATACGTTTTTAATAGTCAACACTCGTCGACTTACAAACTGCAAGAAGATTACATCGGTTTTAAGTCAGATACGTTTGTTTTTTATTAGTTAGACACTCTACAATAGTTGTTCTTGTTGTACGCTTACGTCACAAACATCCTTTTGAATCTATAACAGGGTTTTCCAAACTTTTTTTCCTTTGGCCTTGTATCAAAAACGTTTGTTTTAAAGTAGTTAGACACTCTACAAAATAGTTGTTGTTGTTGTTGTACTCTTACGTCACAAATATCCTTATGAATCTATAACAAGGTTTTTTAAATTTTTGAAAAAAAGCACCCTTTAAAGAAATAAAAAAGCTATGACATCTTTCGACAAAATATCTCAAAAGATTTCATTTAAGTAGACCTGAGACTTTTGCTCTTCATCATTAACTCTAAAATACTAAGTGTTAATTCTCAAATTACGACCTCACGCCCCTTTTGGACCCTTTGCTGCTCACGGCCCTTTTGAGGTCACTTAGTGAAATCTAAACTACTAACTGCTTGTGTAAAAATAATTAATTAAAATACTTGTTTTGCTCAGAGCCTTTTAACTACATTAATTTTTCTAGTAAAACTAAAAAGTATTAGCTTTAACTAAATTGTATAGATTTTTATTTTTAACTGATTAACCATGTTTTACACTATTGTTATACTTTTTAAATTAACCTTTGTAACTTAAAATTTTCGAAGCTATTAAGCACATGGGTGTTGACTTTGAAGTACTTCTAAAATGTTGTGTTTTTTAAAAATCAGTTCAGTATTAATTAAATCTATGTAATGAACTAGCTTAATTTTTTTTTTCTTACTTTCCTAACTTAATTTCAAAAATTCTATAGTCACAATTTGGTGTCATCATATTTAAAAAACAAACACAAAGCTATAATTTGTATTTAAATAAACAACATGTTTTTAATATGTAACAGTTTAAATTAAAATAATAATTTTCAAGTCAACCTAATGATGACTTCTGTTTATCTTAGCGTTTATTTATTAAATTACTAACATTTTTTTTGTTACGAAAATACACTTCTTTCTACTTAGCACAGTTCTTGTTTGTTTTGTTTTTACTTAGTTAGAAATTTATAAATTGAACAGACTAAGAACTGACTTATTGATTCTAATTACTTTTATACAATTTGCCACAGAGCATTATTGTTTTTCAATGTTCTCAAGCAGCTTTTTCTTGTGTTTTTTTATTTGTAAAATATTGTATACAGCTTTAACAAAGTCTGACATTATTTTTACAAACAAAGAATTTGCTTTATCTTGCCAAGCAATTTTTAAAGGCTCTTTGATACATTGTATAAACTTGTTTTAAGAGTGTAATCTGTATTTAAATTACTATAACTAAACTTTAAATTTGAAATTGTGAAGATTGATAAAACTACTAAACAGTTTGGCTAAGGCTAACTTAATTTAATGAAAATAAATAGATAATTTAAAAAAATATTTAAAATAAATAAAGGAATACTGTAAGTAACATAATGATGCAGCGTGGTGTGTAGTAAGTTTGATAACAACCTAATTTACATTTAAAAAGTTGTTATTTTTTGATAGGTAAATCAAAACTGAAGCAACCTAAGTAAAATAGCTAATATAAAATAATAAAAAAAACGTTTTTTTAACAGTTTTTGAAAAATATTTAGTTGATGCTTTGAATTTTGATGCTATTAAATTCAAAGCATCAACTAAATATTTTTTTAAATTTATTAAACGAATATAAAAAATTTTTATAAATTTTTAACTAAAAGAAATTAAAACAAAAAAGCACTATTCTAAATAAGTAGAAAAAGTAAATATTCGTAATGGAACAAATGCAAATACTTTAAAGTATAACGCTAAGATAATCAGGAGTCAGAATTGGATTGACTTTAAAATTATTATTTAAATCGAATTTAAAAATTATTATTATAAATTTAAATAACAATATAGTGTTTATTTATATACAAATTATAGCTATGTGTTTGAAATTAGTTTTAATAAGTCTTAGAAACCATTGTAAACTTAATAGTTTATTATTTTTTTTAAAATCTGAGAAAATTTTTTATATATTTTAAAATTTGTACTTTTATTTTTGTTCTCGTTCAAACGCGTCAAAAAACTATTTATTTAGATTAGGTATTTAAATAAAAATAAATATGTTAAAATGTTTAAGAAGTAGTACTACTTTACTAGTCTTTTTTACTCAAAGTAGAAAAATTATATTTAATTTTTTAAACTATGTAAGAAAACTACAATATCAAGTGTATATTGTATAACTAGTATATAAAATTTAAGGAGTAGTTAAAAGTATTAACGAACGTACTAGCGTATTAAAAAAGTTTAAAAAAATATAAAAATGCTTATTCAAAGATCAAAATTTTATAAAAAGTTGTAATATCGTATGCTCTTAAGACTAGTTTAATTTGAAAATACTACTCTGTGTTGTAAACTTTGATTGTTAATAACTTTCCGCTGGTTTGCAAACCATTGATGTAGTTTTTGTCTATAATATTTATTCTAAATGTTCTTTAAATTTGTTGTTCCCATACTGATTGACGATAAAAATTAAAACTTATAAAAGTTGCCATACTTTCTAAAATTGCAGATTTTAAGTATAATTTTTGCTTTTTTATTTTAAAACGTATCAAACTGAATAACTTAGAACATTTTTGAAAGAAACAAAAAAAGCTTCTGGTTAATAATTTTGTATAAAAGTTTATGATTATATTAGACCATGTAGAACAGTGCTTATTCACTAATTTGGACATGTTGGGCATATTTTTCTGTAAACATGTCCGGATAAGTAAAATTGTTTTTCATATAATATTTTAAGTGCTGTATATTATGCAATGCAATTAACAATTAGTTAATTAGCGTAATAGTAAAATCAAACAGTAATTATGAGTAGAGGTAAAAAATAAACTTCAGTTTACTTTAATTAATTGTTTTTTTTACGTTAAAACATGAGATTTACTAACTTTAATCTTAACTACCACAATTAAATTTGTGATAGTTAAAATTGACTGTTTTTAAAGAATACTTGATAAATGTTTTATTATTTTTAGTCACCTTTTGAGGTCATTGTAAAATAAACACAAACACGTAATTATAACTTACTAATAAATTTCAATACAATATTTTGAAATTGCAGGAATTTATAAAAAAATAATTTTTAAGTCAACATACTGTTGACTTACATTTTTATAGATATAGATAAAAACATTAAAAAAAAGTATTGAAAAAAAAACACTGTGTTAAGTTAAACCTAATTTTCATTTAACAGTTATTGCAACAATCTCTTTTTTAGTCTTAAACTGTTTGTAATTGCATCATTTAATTGATATAGATAAATATTTAAAATAGCTAAAACTATACCTTGAAATTGTCTTTAAAAATAGAGTTTTGTTTCTCGATGAACAAAAGCTCCATCTTATCATGGTAATAAGCGTCTATTTTTATTCAATATAGTAATAATCTAAATTAAAATTTTTCTAAATACTTGGTTTTTAAAAAACTATATTTATCATAAAAGTGGTATATATATATATATATATATATAAATAAATATTTATAATAATTTTAATTAATTTAGAAAAACAATATTGTGTTCAAGAAAACATCAAATACTATTTTTTTTCTTAAGTTAATAAAAAAAAAACTCTCAACTTATTTATCACTACGTTTGACTTAATCACTAAATTGTTTCGTTCTATTTTTGAGCTTAAATATTCTATCAGATTTTCTAAAAATTATGTTTCAACAGAACTCAAACTATATTAAAACCAAAAAAAAATATGTCACGTTGTTATTAATATTGAAGTCGCTTGGCGAGTTAGATAAAATATGTGTGTTAATTAAAATTTTTTTCTGTTTGTTGACTAAAAATATTTTACTAAAATTATTTTAATGTTTTTGAAAAGTAATGATGTTGTTAAATTTTGCTAGTATCTAAAAAATGATCATTTTTCGAGAATTGACAACGTGCAGCTAAAATTTATAGAAAAAACTAATTGTCCTAATATTTAGTTAACCAATTTTTTATTAGTACCACCTTAAATCTTATTTAACGTTAAAAAGTAAACTCAGGAAACAGTTTGTACAGCTTTTATAAACAATTTTATCTATAAAACTTTATCCATGCGAGTATGATTAGTATAAAATATTCATAAAAAGTTATTTTGTCATGTTATATCTGAATCATCACGTGATTAAATCCTTTTAAATACTGTAACTTTCATCTTTATTTTTTCCTTTGAGTAATTTAGTAGACACCAAGCATACTATAAAGATAATTATATAATATTTCTCATTTTTTAAAATTAAATGTTTAAAAAAAATTGAAAAATAAGTTAATCTATATATGAAACAAATCATAAATTTTCGAAGATTAAACAGTAGTTTATGTTTTGATAAACTACTTGGTTTAATTAGTTAACATCTTTAAATAGTACAAATCAACAGAAAAAAGAAGCTACTACTAATATTGTAGTGCTTAATCTATTTTAAAATACTAGAAGATTTAATTAAATCAATTTTTTTTAATAAAACTTGCAAGGCTAACTATGTTCCAACTAATAGTTTTATCAGAGCTTATAAATGACAATAAAATTAATTACGCACATAGCAAAGGAAATTAGTAACTATAAAAAAAAGTAATTAATAATTACATAACAAGCTTCTTATTTAGTTTTTTTTTAATAATAACTACTGTTTCTTACAAAGTTTTAATTAAGTGTAATTCGGTTTAAAGTCTAAACTTAATTAACTAATATCAGTAATTTGAAATGAAATTTTGACATGAAGTTTTGACTAGATTGTTTTGAATTAGCTGATTTAGTTTAAATTCTTACATACATATGTTTAAATTAACTATCAAAAGCTGGTTAAAAAAATACTGTACAAAAATAGTTAATTTAAGTTTTCGAACAATATCTAGTACGAATAGATGTTTAAAAGTTTTATTTATAAACAAAAGCAAAAATTTAGGTACTAAGAAATTTGTAAAAGTAGATATAAAAGAGAAGTACATAAAAAAACTGATTGAAAATAATAAATTTATAATTTAATTTGTTTACAAGTTTTAAATTTTATGACGTAGTTGTTTACCAGAAGCAAAAGCATTGTTATCATTCCTTATATTATAAACAAATCTTCTTAATTTTATCAAATACAAACCTTATGTTATTTAAGTCTAAGTATAAATGACTATATTAATTTTGAAGTTAATCTATTGTTAATTTTGAAGTTATGTTTAAGAAACAGTTGTTCGTAAATTATAGTCAAGTAAACACTAAAGGGTTATGTATTAATATTTGTTATATGAATAATTTCTAATTGAAGTAACCTTAAAGCAGTTCATACCAGAACTCTAAGATTAACAATCCAACCAAAAGTGCTTTCTATCTAAACATAAAACGCTGTATGAAATAATTGAAAAAACAAAAGTGTTAAAAATTTTTAATTAGTTAAACATAAATAAGTACAAAACTTCTAATGTCAATTTATTTTTAACTACTAAATCAGTAATTTGTAATGAAGTTTTTAATTGAGGTTTTGACCAGAAAGTACGAATTTAATTGTATAAGTATGAATAATTTATAATAATACACCGGAGATATTTAAAGTCAATAATACATTGGCTACTTTATGAAGTTTAAAATCGAATAATATTTATTGAAACCGTTTTTCCGTTATTATTAGCAATCTGCTAACTATATTCAGTTGTAAAAACATAGTTTATTTTGTCTGAAAGAATAAAAAAAGTCTGTTTTTCCTACAAACAATTCTGAAAGTAATTTTCTATTATTATACTATAATGATATATTTACAGTAAAAAATATATTCTTAATTAACAAAGAATACTTTAATAGTTAGTTATATAAAAATGTAAGTTTAAACAACTTAATCAAGTTCAAAATATAGAAAATAGTGGTTTAAGCTTTTTTAGCAGTTTACTTAACTATTAAATACTGTAAAAAGATGTAAAAGAGAGTGTTAGTTTTAACGTACCCCTTATATTAATAACTAATCAAAATTAAGTTAAGCCCTATCCTAGTTCAAAACAAAATCCACTTACTTAACATTTTAGAGAGTGTACAAAAGGATAAATTAAATTTTAAATAATTAATACGTATTTTTATTAAGTATTTTTTGTGTATATCTATGAAAAAAACTTACAAATTCATGTTATTTAAAGAAAAGAAGTTGTAAACATAAAAAGTAAAAGTTTGAAATTTTTTATAGTCATACTTGTCGACGTACAAACTGTAAACTATTATTCATTACCAATTTGTTTAAGATGTTTTTATATTGAATTTCAAACTTAAACATTTTTTGTTGTTTTTTTAATGTTGTTGTCACAAAAACTGCTCATAAATTTGGTTTAATACATTAAAATATTCATAACTACTCAAACTATCAAGTTGCTTTTAAGGATATAAGAAAAGTTTAAATTTACACAAGTAAAAAAACATTTATGGTTTGTTTATTAAATAAACTTTAAGAATAGTCTGACAAGATAAAAACTGCGTTCTACCTAATGTTTATATCGTTTGAACTTTTAGCTATATTTAGAAAATAACTTAGAATTTTATATAATTTAGAATAGATTTTAGTTATTAACTTAGAGCAAACTTTTTATTAGTATTCAACTAAATTTAAAGCAAACATGCCATAAAATAAAAAATTCTCTCATTAAAATTGTTAACAGTCTAAGTACGTTTGATTTAAACAAGTATTTCAAGGTTTTATAAGTATATTGGAGTAAATTTATTTTAGGAAAATCTTCTTTAAATTTGATGCTAAAACTTAAAAATGTTGCCACTATTTATTTCATAGCTAAAGTTAAAAATGTTACACAATACTAAAATTATTTATATAATGAAAACTTATTATATCTTATATATCTTTGCAATATTTTAAGTTATTTGTTAAGTTTACAGAAGTTTTTAAAAACATTTATATCAAAGAAAAAATTGAAAATAAGTCTTTAGGTTTATCAAAAATTTAAATTTATTATCTCAACTAAATAAAGTCTTACTCTGTAAAACAGTCTACTATCAATGCTGATTCGTTGCTTTCTGTAAGTATTGACGCTATCTCAGGAAAGATTCTACTTATATACTTTTTTTGGCCTGGTTTAATACGCAACGTGCGCTCTAACTTATAAAGTAGAAGTCCCCAAGATAACGCTTAAATTATAATTGACTTAAATAAACTAATATGAATTACTTACCATTTACTAAATATTTAATAAATCAGTTACTTAATTTAAACTGAGTTCGAGTTTGTGATCATGAATATATTTACAATGAAATGCGAAACGGAAAGATGATAAAAAACTGCACAACATTACACTAGAATAACAGAAACTAAACACTACATGTTTAAACCAAACTCAAAAAGTATTGACAACAAGATTGAAACCATTAAAACTTAAGTGCAACAAAAAGCTGCACTGAGTTCAGACCCTCAATGAAGTAGAGACTAAAAAAACTGAACTGTACTGAACTCAAGAACGTTCAATTTATATCGCTTGAGAAAAAAGAAGAAAGTAAAAAAAAGACAATTACCGCTCACGCGGTACAGCTTCAAGAAGTAAACAAGTCAGAAAAAACCCCTAATTAGAAACAACTCTAAACCGCTACCAAGCGGTTACATTTTCACTC
>NW_028139311.1:0-38906 GCF_965202585.1 Thalia democratica | reverse complement strand
TAGCTATTCAAACTAACAATGTTTATTTAATTTTCAGTTCAGTATACATTCAATGTAAAGTTGATTTACAAATACTTCTTTACTAGCTGATAAAACTAATGAATTTCATAAAAATGTCATTTCAAGGAATTTTACGGTACAAATCTACTCTAGAACGACACCATGGTGGCCAGCTAGGGGTTAATATTTTTAATAATACTTTATTTTAAGTTTTTATGTAAATAAGTTGACATGATAAATATGATAAATAAGTTATTAAAAGAAACCTATTTTTAATTTTATAGTTTAACAACATTTCAACACTGGTGTTCGAAGAAATTAGAATGTTAATTCCGTTTTTGAAATGTTAAAACTTCGTCGTTGTATATTTGTGTTATTAAATTTTCTTCGAAAACTATTTTTCTAGGTTTATTGTAAAAAAAACAACTTGTTTGTTGTTTGTGAAGCAACTACTTTAAAAAGGCTAATAAATGTAAGTAAATCAAAAATACATGTATTTTTTTATTGCTTGAAGAAAGGTTCTCACATATTTCAGAACAATAGTTTGTAGATTTTAGCAAGTTTAACAATTTTTGATAAAGTAAGCATGAAATATATATTGTTCTGAAAATTGAGTATTACGTATATTTTTTAAAATAATTTATTAAAGTTTAAAAAAAAAGCTTAACTTCTAAAAAAAGAATTATGACATGCATGTTGTTAAGCTTAGTAATAAGCTTAAGATGACTGAGTGCAAAATTACCAAGGTAAGTTTATGAATAGAACAGTTAGAGTAGTAGCCTTAAGTTTGTTTTACCAAAGTGGACTTTATTCAGAATAAAAAACTCAAAACTGAAAATGTCTAGTAAAGCTAAAAATTTAGTTTTAAATATGCGAAATTAGTAATTTAGAGAAAATTGTCAAATATTTAAACTCTGTAACCGAACTTTCGACCAATGATCTGGAAAATAAAAATAAATCTGAGGACTTTGTAAACTTTTTAGATCATATAAACTCTGTTACCACCAAACACAAAAAAAAATTAACCATAAAAAATCAAAACAAACCACAAAAACTGATAGATTCAAAGTATAGAAAACTTGTAAAATTTAGCCTTTTTAATTTGTCGAAAAGTGAGTATTATCTGAAGAAAAAAGTTTTGCTTTGAGTTCATCTATTAAGAATGAATCTGGTTAGAAGTGATGTGGTTAAACATAATCGGGTTAGAAATGATTTGGTCAGAATTCATCGGGTTATAATTTATCGGGTTAGAAGTGATCGGGTTAGAAATAATAGCTATTATATATGATCGGCTCCCAATTTAACATAAGTTGAATTAAAAAAACTTAAGAGATAGTATTTTGAAAAATTTTGTTAGGTATTTATTGAACTTAGGTTTTAAATGTTGCCATGTAAAATAAAGTTTAAAAAATATTTAGTTTATTTTTGATGTACTATCATTACAAAGTTTAACATTCACAATTAAACTTTTATAGCTAACTATTAATTAAAAATTAATATAAATAAAAAATTTTGACCAAAAAAAAATAATTAAAATAGATTCATTTAAAAACTTTTAAACAGTTTTGTGTCGTAAAAGAGTAAAAATCACAAAAACGTAGTATAAGTCTAATTTGCTTTTTCTTTTATTCAACTATAATTTAACTACACTGTTTGAGACAAATAAAATGTTTTTATAAACATATTATGCATTAACTAAAACAAATAAAATGTAAATTGATATTACCAGATATTTCTCAAGTAATTGCTGTGGGCGTACTTATATGTTACAAAATTTTCACCAAATATAAAAAAAACTTAAAGTTTCGTATCAATTTTTTTTTTATTGTCACTATTAAAATTATTGTTATTCTTCAGTACCACTATGTTTTATTTTGTCAACTATGTTGATAAACGCGACAAAAGTTATATGTATAAATATAAAATTTAAGAGGGTTTTTGGTTTAAATAAAATATACGTAGGAAACAGAAAAGTACTAATAATTCAAAAAGTAATTTTTTTTTGCAGTTTTTAATAAATATTTTTCTTCAATAAATACGTTAGGTTAAAAAAGAACTAGCTTTTTAAATAATGTCTCACATAACTATTAGATAATAATTAACATGCTGTCCACTTACATAATTTTCAACTACTACAAATTTATAGCTTAGTGAAGAGTTTTAACTATGACTTTGTGTTTTTTTACAATAACGTCAATACAAAAATTATAAGTAATTGTTATTAATGCTTAATTTTTTAGTGAAAAAAATTTAGAAAACGATATATAAATAAGTTAGTAAACTTATATGTTTTAAAAAATCAGTATTAAAAGATACCGCTAGCTAATATTTAATCAATTAAAATTAGGTTTCTAGAAGTTATAACTTTATTAACAATATAAAAGTATAATACATCCATTAAATAAAAATTTATTAACAAAAGCTTGTTAACTTAGTTTTTCTATAAAATAACATAAATTTCGTATTACTCTTATAAAATAGTATAGTTGTCACATATAACTTATTATATGCCTATTTAATTATTCTAATGTTTAATGAATTACTAAATCACCTTTTATATAATTTAAGTTCCATTTAGTTTTTATAAATTTATCAAATTAATACTTTCTCGATACATATAATTTTGTCTAGTAGCAGTAAATCGAAATAACTAAATTTAATTGATAAAAGTTTTAGCTAAAACTCCATCTTTATCAAGGTGAACATACACTTATATAGTCAAAAGTTTTTGACTTAAAAACTGTCCTCGTAGTATTAGCCATCTCAACAAAAAATGTTTTTGTTAACGATGTCCTATTTGTAATTAAATAATTGCGGTTGATAAATGTAAACGTGACAAAGTTTGTTTATTTAAAAAAACAATTCAAAATGAGTGTATAACATATTCAACATTAGTTGACTTAAAAAACTCAAGAAAAAAATGAAAAACGTGGAAGGGGGCTTGATATATTTTGAAAAGTGTGTATCTGGTTTGTAAATAATTGATTAGCTTTTTTTTAGTATTTAAAAATTATTTATTATTAAAGTTAAATACTTAGTTTGGTAATTAATAAAAATCAAAAGTGATGACCAGTTTTTTTTATGTTAACAATACAACTTTAATTGAAAAAGGTGTACAAAAAATATAAAAAAAAATTACAAAGTTTAAATAATTGTAATTTGCAATAGTTTATTTAAGTAAATGTTCATTAAATTATTTGCTTATTTAACAACTTAACAATGTAACAATTAATTTAATTACAAATATTATTTTTACACCTGAAGAATAAAAAAATTTATTTTATGAGTTCATCTTTAAACTGTTTTATTAAAAATAAAACAAACCGTTTTTAAGAACAAACAGGTTTTAAAACTTATGATAAATGTCATCTGGTTACTTTTAAAGTCAACATAACATAGTTTTCACTTGATAGTTTTGTTTTTAGAATTTTTTGATACTGCACACAAGATTATCAGTACTAGAACTTAGTTTCTGTTAATTTTATAAATTTTATTAATGTCACCTCTAACGTTCAAGTAGAATATAGTAAAATGTTCTCCAGCAGTTAAAAGATACCAAACGACTATATATTATCAGTAGATAACTTAGATCGGTTTTTGAGTTAAAAATTTTCACTACAAAGCAAATAGTTTTAATTTTATCTTAAAAAAAACAAAAAAATAAAACATATATGAATCTTTTTTTGAAAATCAAATATCTTTTAAAACGATGTAAAATTAAAAAAAATTATAGTTTTATTTTATTCAACTATGTGTTAAATAAGTATGTCGGTGTTAATAAGCAGATAAGTTAGATAAAAATATGTTACTTTTCCGTAAGAAGATATAATTTAAGTTTAATCTATAGCATATTTCAAGCTATCCATTGAATTTTTATTTAACTATTGTATTAATTTCTAAACTTACAAATTTGCTTGTTCAATAGTAGTTTTTAAGGTTTGAAATAGAAAAAATAGTTCAAAGTATAGTAATCATTATGAACTTTTCTAAACATTTTATAGAATCTAAATAAACACTTTTTATTTTCACTGACTGCTATTTAATAAATAACACTTCTTTTTACACCGGACAATACAAAAATTACCCGGATAAGCATTTTTTTAGTCGATTAACGATATCTTTTTTTCAAAATATAAAACACAACCGCATAAATCTAATATTCTAAATAGATAGCAACCAAAAGATAATAATTAAAGTTTTGTTGTACCACATTAAAATTAATTTAGAACTGAACAAATAAAATTATAAATTTACTTTTGAACTAAAACCTTAAAACTTTGACTGCAATTTGAGTAATAAGTCAGATTTTGATATATTTACTTTACTTAACTAGTTTATAAGGGTAACTTTACTTAAAGGTCTGCCTGTTTTTAATTTTGCTGAGGTAACAAAAATAAAATACATTATTGTCAGTTTTTATTTTAATTACTAAAACTTTATTTTGATTAATTCTTAATATGTATGGGGTTAGGATAAGGGTATGAATCAAAAAAATAAGATAGCCATTTTTAAATGTTGCTGATTCAGCAAATATACAAATAATACAGACCTTTAAGTACACTTTCCGCTTATAAAAACTTTAGAGATATGAACCGCTATCATAGAGTAGTATATCATAAAACAAACGTTACTAAATAAATGTTACAAAGCAAGTTAGTTTGTTTTTTAAACTTGAGAAAGTCTATCAAGATATAAGAAACAAATCTAGTCAACAGTTAATTGACTTATTAATCAGTCTGTCATCTTTATTTGAGTTATACAAAATGTGTTTGTATTTAAACTTAAAGTTTAAACAAGTATTTGCTGTTAGTATACAATAAAGTTAGAAATTGTTTTGCGTAAGAATATTTAAATTCAACTGCAAAAACAAGCAAACTGTGTTGTTCCATAAACAACACTTTTACAAAAAAAAAAATTAAATACACATGTTACCTCATTAGTGTAATAAGTGAAAAGTTTTCTGAATGAAAAGAATTATATTCAGTCGTTCTTATTAATTTTGAAAACCTGTTGCTTTTATGATTTAAATACTTATTATTATTATCTTAAAAAAATAGTTATACTATAACTAGGAAAAAAAAATAAAGATATAAAACTATATATAGTAGAACTTGGTTTTAATAAAGTTATAAAGTATTAGTTTTACTACAGCCTTTAAATATTCGAACGTAGCAACCCTTATAAACTGTACAATTAAGGCCATTCTTTTAATTATATGTTTTTTGTTAACAAATTGCGAATAACAAATAGTATACCTTTTCAGGAACAATTTTTTCATATATAAGTTAGATAATGGCCAATTTTATATTGACTTAAAATATTTTATCAATCCTGATGCAATTTACGTTACATAAGTAAAGTTTTTATAATAAACTTGTACTTGGTTTTTGTTAGTTTCACTCGATAACATCACTAAACTGCTACTATTTGATAAGTGTAGTTTTTTACTTCAAGTAATTATTTTAACAAGATGAAAATTCGCACTACATTATCGATAGAGGTTAAATAAAGAATAAAAAACAAAACCGTAAATACAAAAAACTCTAGCCTAAAGCTATTGATTAAAAACATACTTGTAATAAAGTATTTGTATTTATTTTTGTAAAAATATATAAAATTTATATTACTTTCGTGTTTTTAAATTTTACAATTCTTTAGTTTGTATAGAAAGCAAAGTAAAATAATATTATTTTTCGTATTGATCATTTAGTGTTCTGATATGAACTGCTTTAAAGTTTGTTTGACTGCATTAAAGTCAAAAAACGAAAATTACTTCTTATTTCTTTACAAAATTGAAATCGTTTATCTATACTTGACTGTTAATTACCACAAACTGTTTCTTAAAACGATATACGCTAGTCAAGCGTTCGTTGACTTACAAATAAAAAGCTTAGGTTTTAGGATTCTTGAAATAATTTAATGTAATATATTTTAAATATACTATCATGAGTTTGCTACTGTTAAACAACTACGTCATGAAATTTTCAACAAATATAATTGTAAACTTAATAATTTCAATCAAACTATATTTAATTGTGCTCTTCTAAAACTATATTTGATTTTATTCTCTTTAACTTAATTATTTTATGTCAGTACACAAAAATTTCCAACAATTATACTTCACAGAAATTGATCATTTATTAATGAAGTATTTATATACAGTATATTGTTGATTAGTGCTCTGTCATTATCTTTAAGTTTCAGCTATAAATTTTTTTATGTTTAATTTTACGTGAAAACAAAAAAAAAATATTTGAAAAATCTTAAAATAACGTTTAACTTTGTTTAACACAAATAGTGGTACAATTTTTTATTTCACTTTTTTTAATTTTATATTATTGAATAAGTTTTAGTCGTTCAAGTTCTTACACCTAAAAATAATACATATTAATACAAATAACACATCTTTTTATCTTCAATATTACTACTAAACTTTTATATTTCATGAAATTTATCTAAAATAAATCAAAATGTACCATATAACTTTTAATGTTTTAATTAGATTAATAAAATTTAAGCTTTGTAAAAGAAACAAAATATATTTAATAAGACAAAACTGGTTGAACGATAAAATAATCTAAAGCTATATTACTAAATATGACTACAAAATAAAATATTATTTAACGGTCGACATAGCTTGTTTTGTGTGAAAACAAGATTTCTTCAAAAATAAACTAGTAAGTTGACCCAGTACGTTTTAAATCAAAAAATATGTTGTTTATTTCGTAAACACACAAACGCAAAGTTTGAACTTTAAAAAGTTTATTATTTCTTTATACATGGATCACCGTATAAATTAATATGTGTTTATTATATTTAGAAGTTTTATAAACAATTATTTAAGCGGTATGTTACATACCAAAACAAAATAGAAAAGCAAGAGCAAGAAAAGAAGCATAAAATTCGCCGATGTTTTGTTGAATTTATTAATTAGAAGTTTACTAGTTGCCTCTCCAGTGGACAATGTATTGAACGTTGCATGGCAAAAGACAATGCTGACTTCACTGATAAATTCTAGCAAATGATTGCTTTATGCTTGCATGTAAAAATCGTAAGTAGATTGAAAATTCTTATATAGGACAAAAACGATCTCAGTTAACTGAAAACTTGTGGTCTGTTTATCCTATTGGTTTGAGTAAATTTTACTATATACATTACCCTGTAGAACTGTTTATATTTTCATAATACAAGTAGTTTGATTTATTTTATATAATTTTTAAGAATTCTTAACGCGAAAATATGATTTAGTAAACAAGAAGGTTTATTTAAAACAATTGTTTTAATAATTAAATTTTATTATAAATTTTATAAAAACTTAACATTATTATCAATTTTAATTTTTCAGAATTTAGTCAACATGATGTCAATTTATGTTTATCGATTTGTAAAAGCTACAAGCTTAAACAACATTTTTGTTCTTTTGCAAAGACTAAAACATTTGCTTTATTAAGCTTGTCAGCATTTTTTTAAAACAGTATTCTGAAAACAACTTTATTTTTCTAACTAACTTATAGTAGTTTTGTAAGTAATATTTACAATAAGTCTTTTTTTCAGGTAAAATGTACCTTTTTTGCAGTCTGTTTTGTGTTATACATTTCATAAACATTGTATCAAGGTGTTCTATCATAGTTTAAGTTTTCAATCTATTCAAAATATTGATGACTTACAAGCTGATTCTATTTAAATGTATACAAACACTGTGATTTTTAATGATTAGCAAAATGCCTATTAAAATAACCGTTTGCTGTAATATAGTAAAAAAGGAATTAGATGTGAAATCAGTTAGCAGTTTTTTATCAAGAAGTATAAATACTATAAATTAATATTTTAAAAAGAGTTTAAAACATAATCGCTAAATACTATGTGCAATTTTATAAACTTTGATAAATTTGATCAAATACTTCATTAGTATATTAAACAATACTATACAGTAAATGATAGCTTGAAACGTTTCTTCGTGTTTATATTTTGCAAAATCAATTAAATAAAAATAAATTTTTCAAACTACTTTAAACTTTTCTTTTAGGTAAAATTAATTTCATACATTATTGTTTCAAACAATTCGTTTTTGATAATTGCTAGCAATTAACATATTACTAATATAAAACTTTAGCCTTTTATTAAATCTATTATTCTATAATTAACGTTGAAAATATAACCAACGGTATATTGACTTAAAATATTTCTTGTACCAACACACCCAACTGTATGTTTTATTAGTGAAAATTTATAATAAAACTTGCAACAAAATTTTGTTTGTTTTCTTTGACTACGTCACTACGCTGCTGTTTTCTATTAAATAAAAGTCTTTCTTAGTTTTTAATACTATAAGTATTTATATTAAGAAAACAACAGGCGTTCAAGTTCGTATAAAATATACAACCACTAAACTAAATTTAATACTCAGGTCAAAAAGGTTGTGCAAAATACTAATTTAGCTTTTTTTTGATAACAAAATTTTTATTTGTATTTGAAGTTTTATATTTATTCAAAATAAATTAACAACATTTTATTTAGTTTTTTCTAGGTTTTTCATTCCCCATTTTTACTACATATAGAAAACAAATTATTTAATACTATTTGTTTTTATTGTTTACCTAAATTTATTTTAGGTACTGCTATAAGGTTTAATAAACTATATGTTAGTTAGAAGAAATGTTGTCTTCTTCATAACTTTATACAAACTTAATTTTAAAATACTAATTTATAAAGTAACCATTTAAAATTACTTATTGGTTTACTACAACTTTTTAAACTAAACTGTATAAATTACTTCTGTGAAATTTATCGTGAGGTGTAGGAGAAATTTACGTTTGAATATTTTCAACCAAATGAAATAAATACAGACGTTCATAACTATTAAAAATTATATTTTAAGTCTTCGAGAAACTAACTTTAATTTTTAAAACACAGTGTCGAGGTATAGTTTTCATACTGTATTTTATTTGTACAAAGAACTAGTGCAATTAAAATTTGTTTTTGATTTTCGTAGTTATAAAAAGTAGTTGTTACGATAACATGTAATTAAAAATTTAATTTTTACCTAAATTAGCCTTAAAGAGGTGATTGTTTTATTATTCTAAATGTAAATTTAATCGTCTGTTAACAAAAGATACTAGTGAAACAAGTTCACTGAAATATATAATAATAAAAATTTATAACGTATCCTTTATTTATTACACTGACATATGTTTCTGTGTGTTAACGGATTAACACACTTCAACCGAGCTATAAACTGGAAGTAAATACTAATTCTTATATTAGAATTAGTACTTTTTAGTGAGATAAATTATAAGTTTAACAATAAAATCTTATTTAGTAAAACGTTTTTGTTAAAATATTAATTACTTAGTGTAAATGTGAAAATTTTTGACTTATTCTTATACATATTTTTTACTAAATTTGTTTTAAATAAGTAAAAAATATTGATCTACCATTTTTGGTCGTACAATGAAATGTCGTAATGAACTCTATAAAACTTATTTTTTTATAACATTAAAATTCAAGAATATATTTAATTGAGATATTTTACGGTGTAAAATAAATGTAGACGCTATTGACTACTAAAAGGGACAGCTTTCAGATATCGTGAAACAATTTTTTTTAACACTTTATCAAGGTATTATCTTTACATAGTTTGTTTATACCAAAAACAAAAGCAATAACAAAAAACTTCTAAATTTTCAATATTAATAAAAAGTGTTAGGTATGATAACAGTTCATTTAAAATTGAATATTAACTTAAAACTAGCGTTAAAGAGTAAAATACTTTTATTACGCATTTTTAATATTACTACCCTAAAAATGATAGTCAGCGTTTCGTTGTCAAATCACTAAATTTTTTTATCCGAATTATTATTTTAACGTATAAGTTAAACTTTTAATAATTAAAATATTATACTTAGGTTTCACTTATTGCTATAAATTTATTAACATTGAGAAAAATTAATAAGTAAGTATGTTTTAAAATCATTTAAAATGTTTAGTAGATATCGAAAAAATTAAAATTGTTGTTTCTATTATAATTTTATAGTTTTACTGAAATTTTCAAAACAAACTATATTATATTTAAAAAAATAAAAGTTTACGATTGTACCCTTAGTCATTATAAGTAAGCAGTCGTAAGTACTTGATTACAGTTTATTTTAAAAATGGTTTTTTTTTTAGTCTTTTGGAACAATTTTTTCTAAATAATGAGCATCGTAAAATAAAATTGGAGACCTGAAGTTTACGTAAGCAGAAAAAGTTGTTATAGTAAACTAGACTTTTTAACTTCTTATATTAAGTAATTTTAAAGTAATTAGTTTTTCGTAAAACTTTTTCAAAAATGTAGTTTATTTTCATTTTTATTGCTGGTTTATTATCGTTTGAGTTTTAATCTAATGAGTTTTATTAGTACAGCTAAGTTCTACAGGATAAGTATTTAGCTAAATTTTACTTTTGATTATTACGTCGTTTTATATTTTAAAACTTAGAAACTGCAATATAAATTTACTACAAATTCAGATCAGTTTAGTTTCGGAAGAAATAATTTTTAATAAGACTTACTACGAAAGTATTCCAATAAACTTATGAAAAAACTAAGTGTGTTTTGTTAAAACTATTAATAAGTTTTGCACCGGAAAAATGTCGGAATAAAGTGTTTGCAGTTTATAGCAATAAACGTCATTAAAAGTGTTTACACTACAAATAACTTGTAGAATATAGTTGACTTAGCTATTTTCAATAGTCATAAATTGAACACCTTTTGTACGTTGTTTCTTAAAATTAGAAGTTTTAAATTGCAAATAAATTTGAGAATTAAGCTTTTTTATAATAACAGTTAAAAATTTACTGCTTATTTTTTTATTATGATTACAATAAAAACTAACTATAATCTATGAAACTAACACAAAATAAACGTTATTATACACTTTTTCAAATACCAGATGTAATTGAAGAAAAATAAGCAGTTTTTTGACCTTCAGTGTTACTAATAGCAAATACTTGTTCTAAAATTTAAATTATAGTTAAGCAAATTTAATAAACATGCGACTTGCTATTTGGCAACAATTTGTAAGTTAAAATTAAATTGATTAAAATTCTTTTTTAACATTTACAAAGTTAATTTATGTCGCAAACTACTTAAAAAACTTGAATACCTCTCGAATAAAGCTCGAAATTGTTTGTGATTAAGCAAGTACGTACTTTTGATGCTTAAAACTACATAGTTATGATCTAGAAGTTTTTAACATAAAATAAACACTAAATTTATACATATACAAAAAAAAAAGGTTCAAATTATAATAAGTTTTAGCATACATTAGAGTTTTTGACTAATTAGTATAGTGATCGACAGCATAAAGGTTTTCGTAGTTAATGTTAGTTTCCCTCTTATATACATGCTTATAATGCTAAACTAGCTGACACGGTATAGATAAGCTGAATTTGGAAACCACATTTTTAGATAAACTTAATTGATTAATGCTATTGTATCACATTAAATCGATTTATTTTGTTTAAAAATGTATATTAAAATAGAAAAAAGCATTAAAGACTATAGTTTGTATTTACTTTATTAATTAGCTAACATCAAGTTAACTTTAAAATAGCCTTAACTCAGGTGATTTATAGTTGACAACAACATTTTAAAAATTTATATATTCATGAGTACATACTATTTGACAGTTTTAGAAAATTACGTCACTATAAAAAAATAATTAAAATTCACTGTTAGGTACAGCTTTTTTTACCTTATAACTTAAAAAATAATCGTTAACAATGCACTGTTATTAAAAAAACAATTTATATATTCATTTGCAGTTATGTGACCTAAACGTTTTTGAACATCAAATACTCATTTTCAGTTTTGAAATATATAAAAACTAGCATACAAGTTTATAAATTACCTAAATCAACTCGGGTTTTGTAAATCACGAAAACGTTGAACATTTTTCAGTATTAAAAAAAATATAATAAATTAATTTAAGTTTTGAAAATTGAACCTAACATTAGATTTTAGTATGAGACTGACACAACTGCTAAAATATATTGGAAATTTACACTATAGTTTAAACATTGTTGACTTAAATTCAAAACTGGTACAAAAAACATCAAACATTTAAGAAACAAGTATATTTCAAAAGTAAGTTATTACTGTCTGTCTATTGACAACCTGACTTGAAATTTAATAACTATTTTTTAATCGTGAAATACAATACTTAAAATAAAAATCAAAGATGTTGTTAATTATTTGTTAAATTACAAATTAAAATTTTCCTAAGCTCATCAGCTGAAAAGCTATACTCTTTAAATCACTTTTTTTCAATTAAACTTCTTCGTGTGTTACATAGTAACGTCAAAAAGCAGTAATAAAAGAATTAAAATATATAATTTTTCATGCTTTAGTTTTATTTTAAAAAGATTTTTTTTTCTAAAATTACTAATTATAAAAATTTTAAAGAAAAAATGACTTTGATTGAAATATTTAAGCATAAATTTAAAAAACTTAGAAATAAAATACCTTGAGTCGAACACTAGTTTGTTTATAATAAATAAAATAAATTTACAGCTTTTTTACTTTTTTGACAAAACTATAATTACATATAGCAGAAGGAAGTAATTGATGTGTTTAAACTTCAACAATAATACATTAAAATTAGACTTTTATACAATGTGTAGTTTTATTTAGTTGTTATAATAAATATGAAGTTTTAATATGTCTAAAATATATTTTCTAGTTATTTTTTAGATCTTAATATGTTTATATCTACTATAAACCTAAATAAAAATTTAACTACAAGCTTATTCGATATAATAAGCTGAACTTGTACAAAAATGTAGTACACTATATTTAACATGCTAGTCTTATGTAACAGTTTTATCATAATTATCTTTGTAAGTACAAGCGACAATAATTGTATGTTGAAATGATATACTTTATGAGGATTTTTAATTTTAATTAAACATTCGTAGAAAATATGAAACTGCTTCTAGTTTTAAAATAATTTTTTTTTATAAGCTATTAATATATATATAAGTAGATATTTCGTCAATAAACTAAAAATCTATAATATATTCACTAATTTTGTTTTATGATGCATCACGTAACTTTCAAAAAGATAGTCAACATTACAATGACTTACAAAATAACTTTTTATTTAAAAATGCTCTAGTAGAAAAAAAGTGTTCTTATTTACATATAACTTTTCACTACATGTTGTATTATTTGTACAATGACGTCAAAACAGGAACAATAAAAAATTGAATTTTAATGTCAAACTGTTTATCTCGTTTTTTAAGAAATTATTTTTTTAAAATGAATAAACTTTGAAACTAATAAATTTTTTTCTAAAATTCTTTATCTGTTTTCAATTTAAGTTTAACTTGTTTTATTTTAAAACTGTAATGAGACTATAAAAGAAGTTATTTGAATGACTTGAATACCAACTGACAATTTTGTTAAAACCTTAATTACTTTTATACTTTCAATTCTTAATTTACACCTATTTCATTGAGTTTTTAAAATAATACTATATAATTTTTTATGTTATATATCAAACTTTGCTAAAAATTTTTTTTTTAAATACTGCATAAAAGTTTGTTTCATAATTTTTTAAATATTTAGTAATTTTTAAAGTTAATTAGACGATCTTTAAACTCTTGAGTTATTAAATAAGCTTTATAAACCTAAAAGTTAAAGTAAATCAAATAGGTTTGTACAACGAAAAAAAAATTGTTCTAAAGTTTTACTAGTTTTCAACAGTTTTAAAAATTCAAATAAAATAATCCGAATAGCTTTTAAACTTGAGGGCGGAATCAAAAAAATTTTCTGAACTTAGTACATTTAACTTTCCTAAACATTAATAAAACCTTTATTACATGTTAATATATTTAGACACGTAAGTATGTATATAATAAATTTACAAAATAATCCATGTTTTAAGTTTAGGTAAAACATTATCAATAAGTTTTGTCAGTTTTCGTATCAAGTTTTATGGAAAAAATTTTTTGTAAGTCACTTTTTTGACGATAAATTATTTAACACTTCGGACTTTTACTTATTAAAATACTTCAAAGCCTTTCAAAAACATTAACATTTCAGTAAATCGAATGTACACAAAATGTTATTATTTTTATTTAGGGTTTTTCTTTCATTTTAGCATTTTCTCTTTAAAGTTACTTCAATTACTGTTGAAAGCTTTTCTCAAAATACTTAAAAGTTAATCAGCATTTTTTAGACAGATCTAATAGTAGAAAAACTATTTAAACATTAGGCAGTACGCAATTTAAGTATGTAGTTGACATAAAGTCAGTTTGTTTAATAAAGTTTATTTAGTCTTATCATTTTTACTTATACAAATTAGAATGTTCCTATGACCTTAAACATTATGTTGACAGTTGGAGTAGTTTTAATTCATTAATGTCAAACCAGTTTACAGATTCATAAGCAGTTTTGTTAGGTGAACATAAAAGAACAACAATTTTTTTTAAGAGTTCTGAACTATTAAAAAACAAATTTTACGAAACAGATAGACAGTTTAAGTGTTTGTAGGCCAACTTTTTGAAATAAAAACTTTTTGTAGTTTATATGCTTAAAACATAATTTTTAAACAAAATTATTATTTTTTTCATACATATAGAAAGTATCACTACTTAGTATAAACAAATTCAATTATATTAAACTAATTTACGCATAAAACTAACAATTAAAAAAAAAAGTTCAAATACAACTTAAAGTAGAGAAACGTTCTTATTTCTATTTTTGAAAAACTATACTACACTTAATAGTTGATTAACTATATTACTCTTATTTGTTTTAAATTTACTTGTTTATAACTGAAACTGTAAATAAATGAAATTATAGAAATATATATGTGCCTTATGTTTGATTTGAAATTAACTCAATAACGTTTCAAACATCAAGATGGTACTTGTAGAAATTTATTTTCTATTTTCTTGCTAAACGGTCTTATAAATCAGATATTTATGATTTTGACCTTTATTCTTTGTAAATGTTTAAGTACAACCAGCTACAGTATTAAAAGAGACAAAACAGACCAGAAGCTTCAATAGACTTGAAACATTAACAACGACTGCTTTAAATCACTTAAGGCTCTTGTTTTTTTTTTACTTCATGAGTTATATTGACTTTTTTCGAACTGGTCAGACAGTTAGCGAAATTTATATACACCTCTTAATCTTTTTAAATTTAATTTTTATTTTAGTTTGAATCATAATTCTTTCAAATGATAGTTAGTCAAGAGCTCGTTGACTTACAAACTATTGTAGCTTTTCTGTTAGAGAAATTATGTTTCAAAGTTTGTTTATATATGATAGCTGTAACTAAGCGCTTGTTGGTGTTACATGACTAAATCAAAGAGCAGTTTAAATGAAAATTAAGATTAAGATGAAATATAAGCTATAATACTTTTATACCCAGCTAAATAATAAATCAACGATCTTTTTAGAAATATAATTTGAAAATTTTATAAAAGAGAATGAGTTAATTAACTAAAAAAGACAGTTATAGGTTAATTGATTGTTGAGAAAAAACAATCTGAATTTAAATTAATTTTCAAGCACTTTAAGTTTGTACCGATGCTGTAGTAATAACTTTATTATATGCAATAATGTGTATATGCTTGCAATTATACTTTTAAAGCATTGTTTTTTCGGAGAACTGCTTTAAAAAGATAAGGTACTTAATTTAATAATGAAAGTTTACAAATCACATAGCTATCAATTTAACATAAAAACGTTATTTAAAATAGCCTGGTCTTTATGAATTACAAGCCCTTTTCGATACACAACATTTAGGTTAAAATATTTATAACTATTAATATTCTGCTACTTGCAACTTAGTGTTTAAGAGTGATATAAGTTGAAGTAATAAGTAACAAAATGTTTAACTTCAACTTGGAAAATTTGTCTCGTTTATTTATAACTTAATCAACTTAACTTAACATGACTGTAGCAACATTGTTTTTTTTAAGATAACAAATTTTACTTAAACTCTTATATCAAACAGTTAGCTCCTAAACATTCGAAATGATAACACATAGCTGAGTAATAATATACTTTGAAAAAAAAATGTTTGTTTTAATGATTATATATTTTTCACAGTTTTTGTTTCTAATCAAGTAATTTTTAATTAGGACATAGATGTTAGTATGCCGATATAAAAAAAATTAAACACTGTTATTAGTGTAATGAATACATAAATAAATCTTAAAATTCTTGGTCTTAAGATCTGATGCATGAAGAACCTTTAGGTTATCGAATCGTACGCCACTTGGCTACCTTTAACGTCTTTTCCATGCAGTAGTTTATTAGATTCAAAAATATTTCTAAGCAATAGGATAAAAATACTGGTATCGCTTAATATACATTGCAATAAAAAAATAACAGATCAGAAAAATTGAACAAAAGTTCTACACACATTTAGTTGTAATATATATCAAGTTTTATTTATTCTATTTAAAGTACGTACTTGATCATTAAAACTGTTTTATTTAAATCATACTTAACTGGTTTTAAATAAAGTCAATATAAAGAAAGTGATATCAAGAAAAAATAAAGTTTACATAATTAAGTAAAAATTTATATTTAGTAGCACTAAGTATATAGTCAAAATTTCATTGACTTTTAAATCAAGGACTTGCCTTTTGATATTTTTCATGTTTGTAATTTTTCTTAAAGTTAATTTTTAATAAGCATTTGCTATTTTTTCTTCAATATTTCACTTAAACTTTAGTATATACATTACGTTGTACTTAATACTCGTAAGGGTTAAGAGCAGTTAAAAAAAAAGTTTGAGTTATTTGATAAGTAATTAAAATTTTTTTAACAAACTTTAAGTTTAAATTAAACTACAAAATACACAAAAATTAAACTTTGTAACCTTCTACATTTTCACTTAAGTCGTTAACAACGTAACAATGTATGCTTACTAACTTGTAAAACTAAAAAACTTGAATAATATTTTTGCCTTAGTTGTAAAAGATTTTCAGCAACTTTTAAAAGAAAAGTTTTAAATTATTTATTTTTAAATTTTACCATTTAATTAAATTGATTCTATTAATCTTACTATCCATATTTATTAATTCTGGTATACTTCTGTTTTACATGTGCATGGTCGTTGTATGTACCAATGTGTTCGGTAATATTCAATTTTTTAAGTTTAGTTTTTATATTGTCGATTCAATTATTAGAGTTTATTTTTATATAGTCCAAATTTATTGACTTAAAAACTATAATATGTTTACGAACCTTAATACCACTTAGTAGTTTCATAATAATGTTGTATATGTAGTTGAGTATTTGCTACTATTACTTGATTATTTTATTAAAAAGTAGAGAAACATATTCATCGTCACAAAATCATGAGGTTTTCGTATAAAAAAAGTTATTTTACAATGAGTATGAATAAAAATAGGTTTTAAAAAGTTTTTATCTATGTTTCATATAGCGAATTTATAGATTGAAGTAGTTTACATTAATGTAAAACAGTAGTTAGCCTAAAACACTACAGTTGTTTTTTAACTTTTTTATAATTATTTTTTATAAACAATTGAACATGGTAAATATGTTTGCTTAACGAGTATATTATAAAGTAATTGTATCAAAAGTTTTAATATTGTTATTTTATTCACGAATCATATAGTCAAAGTAATAAGCACAGTCAAAGTTTTGTTGACTTAAAATTCAAAACAAGTAAAAAGGTTAAAATTGTCAAATGTTTATTTTTCTAATTTCTTATTTGTAGCTAAGTTTTTGCGATTATTTATAATTATGTCAATAACTATACAAAACAGATGTTAAATAGATAATAAAACTTTGTAAGTTGTTGCTATTAATCAGTTTAATTTTATGTACAACTTCTTTACTATAACATTATAAAAATATCTTGAACATATTTGTTTTGGCAATGTTTATCAAACATGAATGATATAATCTTTGAATTCAAAAAATAAAAATATAATCAATTAATCTTAACCGAATATCTTGAAAATACTTTTAAGTAAATGTTGTAGGACTAGTTTTAACTTTTTGTTAGTTAATTTTTTAGATTTAAAGATATTTCAAATGACTATATTTTGTAAGACAAACATTAGCCTTATAAGTAGCTTAAAGCTCTAATTGTCATTAGAGTTTTACGTTCTATTAGACATAGTTTGTACTTTTATGTGTTTTGCTGATTTCAAAAAGTACCTAATTTCTTTTTCAAACGTAAAAGTCATTTAAAAAACAAGTTAAAAGAAAAAAAAACAGATATTGAATAATTTCAAGTAAACTGTTTTTTACTAGCTTCAACTATAATTTGATTGTAAACTAAAAATAACTCAAAAAGTATATATATATAGCTATATATCTAATAAAAAATGCATATAAGAAGGATAATGATAAATATTTACGACATTTTAGTCAAATTTTAAGAGCTATATTTTGTTTTCAGTAAAATTTTTATTAGTAGTATTTTTTTAATTTTTCGAATGCGTCATTTACTTATCGAACTTTTATTAATGATTTTTCATTTAAAGATGTAAATTGACAGGTAGTGCTATCAAAGATTTAAAATGCTAATTTATCTAGCTCATTTAAATCAAACTTATGTTATATAATCAATCTGAACAAAAGGAAAGCTTTTTTTATAGTTCAACCGGTTAACAAGTTTTGTCGCATACCACCTAATAAATACAAACAGTTATTTACTGTTTTATAATATACTTTGTCAAGTTATACACACGTTATCAAATCCTTCTATTGTAGTTTGTAAGTTAAACCAGTGTTGACTGTTTGTCATCTAACCTAAAATAAACACGATTTTAATCATTAAAAGTTAACGCGCTTTTAAGTTTTTAAAAACACGATCTAAAAGTTATTTCTTTAAATTATTTCTATAAAAAACAAAAAAAATAAATAAAACATTATTTACAGTAACCTAAAGACAAATGCTAAATCTATATAAAACGACAGAAGTCAAAAAAAAAAAACTAATCACATTAATTTATTAACAGCAAATTAAATTGCATTATATGTAAGATAAGACTTTTAATTGAAGATAAGAAAAGAGCTAAATGACCTTAAATAATCACTAAATGTACAAGAATTCAAAAAATATATAATTATTTACAAATTTTTGCGTTAACAATAACAAATTTTAGTGGTAAAGTACACACTAACGTTGTACCACTAATTTAAAAAAAACAACAAAGCAAGTTGTGAATTTGTGTTTTTTTTCTTGTTTCTAAAAAAGTTATTTTGTTTTTATTCACCTAACGTTGATGAAGTTCAGTTAATGCTTTATAAACCTTTTAAATTTTTTTAATGTAATTGACATAATTTCAACAAACAGCTGCAAAAACTTATGTTTTTATAATCAAACTGTATTTATGTACTTTTTTTTATTGTTAAGATAAATAAAAAGGTGGATTTATGATGTAAACATAGCACTTAAAAAGTAATCTATAACAAAAAAAATCAAGGTTATTTTAGATAAGTTAAAAAATGAACCTTTAAAAGATACATATTACTGCATTCTGAATGAAATTTTTATATTAAAAGTTTGGTACTTAGACCTATAGTGACACATTAACTAGATTTTAAAGTCAGTTAATGATTTATTAACACACAAACTAACTTAAATATGATAATTTACATTTGATTTGTAAATATACTTACAACAGTTTTGAATATAAAGTTTATGTGTTTGTTATAAAGTAATGTCACGTAGCAGTAAAGCAAAATTATAAGTTTTCAATTTTTAGTTCATTTTATACAAAAAATTTTGTATTTTAAATAGCTATTTGTTGTGTTTCTTTTTTTCTCAAAATAAATAATATTATATTATTAATAGCATTAGCTACTAAATTTTAAGTTTCTAAAGTCTGTAAAGTGATGGGTAGTTTTTATAAAATTAAAAAACTTTTTATCAAAAAAAGGTATATTTACAAAACTAAATTGGAAGAATACAAAATTTATACAATTTAATTCTGTAATACTGTATTTAAATAAATGTTTTGTTTTATTAAATGCTTATTTAACAGTACAAGTGTAACAAATGTCTTATTGTTTGCATAATTCATTTTTACTGCTGATAAACAAAAAAAATGTTTTAAGAGCTTATAAAAATTAATTTCGTGGCAGAAATTATTATGTTATCAGTTTTGTATTATTGTTAATAAAGCAATATTAAACACAGGCATAAAAAATTATACCTTAAAATATACTAGTAGTGGTTTTAAGAGACACTTTTTTATAATAATTTGCACAATAGCTGAAAATTGGGGTCAAAATTAAGCATACCTAATAACAAAGTATCTAAGCTTTTTCTTAATACTTATAAACACTAAGACTGCTTGTTGTTTGTAGAACTGCATACTAATAAAAAATTTGAATCTGATTAAATACAAAATATAATATGTCTATAAAATCAAGATTATACATTGAACATATCAAAAATATTATAAGCTTAATTTTAATCTTCTTAGTTGTTTGCTTAAAGTAAAGAAAAAGTTCTGGGAAACTTATTTACACAAAAAGTACAACAGACACTTTAACTTTAAAATTTTCTTTTGTACCAAGAACTAAAAACACTACAAATGATTTCTCAAGCGTTTTAAAGTAAGACACTTAACCAAACGTTATATTTATTATTAAAAACATTACTTTTTTTTTACCTTTTGTTTTCGTTGCAAATGATAAAATTAGTAGTCAACACTTAATTGACTTTAAATTGTTTTGTGTTATGAAAATATGCTTTTCTACTTTTGTAATGTTACATATTAATTGCTTTTAACTAGATGTTTGTATTTCTTTTTACGATAACGAAACAAAGTGAATATATTTACTTTCTCTTGTTTGTCCTACTTTCACATAGTGATTAAAGTTTAGTTTGCACCAATGAAAAAGTTGTTAATTTTTCGATAACTAATAAAATTAAGACTATCGAAGTTCTCTGAAAAAAAAATTGTATTTTTTATGTTAAAAATTTTAAGAAAATAATTATTTTCAAGTCGTATTTTTATTACGTTTTGAATGAAAACGTTTTCTTGCAAGTTTGTATACAGTTATTTACAGTTTTCACATATTTTTGTATAGCATCAATTTTAAAGGTTTGTAAACAAGTAATTAAAACAACTTTTTATTTATTTTTTTTATACACATATAAAACAGTTCTGTTTTGAAATATATACTTATACTCAGACAAAACAGAGTTTTAAAAGTTTTAAACGTTTTACATTTTTATTTAGGGTTTAATTTTGTTAAACTAGACATTTTTGTTGTTTATTCAGATCTATGACAGTTTTGATTTTAAACTATGGTCTCTTCTGTAAGTTGTTTTGTTATTTGTAAAACGAAATGTGTTCAAAATAATATATATTAAAATATACTCGTAATTTTTATTCGTTAAATACTTTTTATAAAAGTAGTAGAGGAAAACTGTTTTAGATAGTTGGTTAAATTGAAATATAAAAGTAATTTTTTAAATGCACTAAAACCATACTAAAGAGTATAAACTCAACGCGAAAATGTAATTACAATAATAAGCATGCTCCTACATCATAAAACACAAATGGTGTCTTTTTAAAATTTTTCAGTAAGAAAGTGATTAAAAATATTACTTTTTTTTATCTTCAGCAAATATTTTGTTTACCGACTATTAGATATCAAAGGAATTAGTCTGTCAAGAACAGACGTGTAAATTTTGTCTGTCAAGCTGAGTGAATTATTTACTCAATCTTGTGTTTAACACCATCGTTTTGTATTATCAAATGTTAAATATCTTTTTAAAAATGTCTTACAAAACTAAAACGACAATAAAAAAGTAAATAAGTTAAGTTAAAAAATGTAGTAAATAATTACAGTGTTTGTTTTCACTTTAACATACTAAAAACTTAAAAGTTGTATAAGTTGATTAACTATAATACTCTAACTTGTTTTAAATTTACTTGTTGATAACTGAAACTTGAAATAAATGTTTTTAGAGAAATATTTATGCACTTTTTTTGACTTGAAATCAACTCAATAACGTTTCAAACATCAAGTCAGTATAAATAAAAATTGTTTTGTACTGTCTTTCTAAACAGTCTTATAAATTAGATATTTGTGATTTTAACCAAAATTCTTTGTAAATGTTTAACTACAACTAGCTACAGTATTTATAAAAAATCAAAACCTAGTTAATTATTATCATTGATACAAGCTTATAAATTAAAAAAAAAATACTTAATTTCGATGAAACTAACTTACTTGTGTTATCAATGGGTTATGTTTTCACTTAAGTGTCGTATAATAAAACTATGAACTTTTTACAGTTTAGAAATATTTCTTTTTAATTCACAAAAAATTCAAAAGATAACAATGTTACTAGTTGTTTAGCTTATTATTTTGGTAAGTTATAAGTTCGTTTTATTTTCACTAAAATAAATTTCAGTAATTAAGACATTGTGTCACATTTTGAATATTTAAAGTTTGTAGTTAATTTATTTTAATTTATTTAAATGTAAAATATTTTACCAAATATCTATAATTTTTTAAAGGATAGTAAAATTTAGAAAAACTTTATTTTAATTAAAATAGATTACAGCTCGAATTACTTAAACAAGGTGAGTATACAGTCAAAATTTTTGACTTACAAACTATGTGTTATGTATATAGCCATTACAGTGAAAATTTCTTTGTTAATTATGTTATTTTTGTTATTTAGTGTTTGCAGTTGAAACAAATAAACGTCATAAAATATGTTCACGTAACAAAATGCTTTACAAGAGTAGTTTCTATGAATATAATCGATATAGCAGTTTAAATATAGATTGAATCTTATTCAACACTAGTTTACTTTAAAACATTTAATAAAAGTAGCTGATAATGTTTTTGTACAATGTTTATTAAGTACTTTTAAATGTTTATTAAAGTACTTTTAAATGTTATTTAGTAATTAAAAATTTAAAACTGTATAAATTTTATTAAGCCACTTTATTTTCAATAAAGCGATTATCGCTTCTCATAAAATAGAATTAGTATAAATATAAAAGTTTAGCATAAATGAAATGGATTAAAATAATTTTTACAATTTAAACATTCCAAAATACACAAATATTTTTGTGACGTGAAAGGCTACAAATCACAAACACTTAGTACAATATTTAGATTATTAATAAAAACTATATCATATATATTAATTATAAAACAAAAACATATTATACTTTTGCAATACTTACGAAAGTTTACATTAGCATTATAAAAACTTTAACTCAACTTGCTAAGTAAAATATAACTTCATTAATTAAATTAGTTTGTTTATTTACTTCTAAATTTTAATAAACTTTGCTTTTATTTAAAGTTAATGTTCCGTAAGCTGGCAACTGATTCTATTAATTTTTTTTTTCAATTTTCAAAACCAAATATTTTTCATCATTATTAATAGAAGTTACTTAGTTTGGTAAATCAAATACTTTATAATTCTATTTTCCTTGATTCTTATATTTTCTTTTAATATTTTAATTTTTTTTAGTGTTTCAGAAAATACGCCTTAAAATAAATTAATTCGGTTGTGATTGACTAAATGTGTCCTAGTTAGGACAAACCCGGTCTCAGTCTACTGAAGGCTGGTGGTATAAATAAACCTATACTAAAATGAAAAAAAAAAATTATTATGAGAAAAGTGGTTGTAATTTTATTTTACTCTGCAACCTACTAAAAACAATAATAAAAAATGTAATGAATTTCAAAACTGTTCTTATTTTATATTAGCTTTTCATTTCTAAAACTTTAACAAACCTTATAAAAAAAAATAGAAAAATTGACGTTTATTTTACTAAATATTAATTTAAACTATTTATGATTTTCTAAATATATTTTCGTTTACATCTTTTACTACGTTCATTACAAAGTAACAGTACTTTATTTCATAGTTTTCATAAAAAAAAAATTTAAACAAGAAAAATTGTTTTTGAAACTAATTTATTGTTGTCACCAATAAATTATACAAATACTTGCTTTCAATTATTCAATTACGTATAACTATACTGTAATAAGATATTAGAATTCAAAGTTTAGCATTTTTCTTTGTTTGTTTGCATAGAATGCAAAAGACAACAATGTTAATAGCTGTATAGCTAGGTATGTTTTAGTTCAAGGTTTACTTGGATAAATATCAGTATTAAAAACACTGTGTCAACTTTCACATAGTTAAAGTTTATAGTTCTTTTTTATGACCACATTTAGAAAATTAATTTATTTTAAACATATAGTTCTCACGACATCAGTTATTTTTAGAAAAACTGAACATAACTTGATTCTATAACGGCTCAAACTGCATAACAAAGTTAATATATAGTCAAAAAAATTTTTACATACAAACTACCTTTTGGATTTATAATAACTTTAAACAAATTTATTTGTTACTAGAGTTGTACTGGGAATTTAGTAATTGTTATTTGCTATAAAAAAATCGCAATGTTTATTAAAGTAAAATTTTAAAAACAAATTTGGATAAATTTAATCCAAACCACTAAAAAACTAATTAATAACCTATTTAACATTATTTGACTTTAAAAATTTAAGATAAATATTTAAAAAAAGTTTTTTACGGTCTTTTAAAACTTAGTAGGATTAATTGTTACTTTAAATGCAAAAAGTTATTGTTTTTTTTTTTGCATTAAAGAAAAACTATTTGCTCTAAATGGAAAAACTTATTAAACTAATAGTTGTATAGCATACTTTTTTGTAAGTTTTGGTCTCAGGTTTACTAAAATTAGTTTCAGTAACAAAAACAGTTTTTAAACGTTTTTTATAATTAAAGTATACGGTTGTTTTTAAAAAATCATTACAACAATGTTTCCCAAAACATGTAAATCCTTTCACACAGCATTAAACTTTAGAAATAGTATTGTAATTAATTAGGTAACAGCTTAACTACTTATAAAAGGTAAAAATACAGTCAACAATGTTTGACTAACAAACTAGTTGTTATAATTTTATGCATGTTTACAAAATTGTGTTTTTTAATGGTGTCGTGTCTGTAAATAAGTACTAGCGGTTGATACATGTATTCATTATAATTTTTATTTACGTAAAAAAGACTTTTATTTATAATTCTGGCTAAATATAGTCAACATTTCAAAATTAATGTGTAGCATTTCATAATTAATTGACTTAAAAAATAAGGTGTATTTTTTATATTAAAGGATCTAACTATAATATTTGAATACTTTCAAATGTACCATGATAATAATGTTTATATAACCATGATAAGAACTTAAGGTTACATGGCAAACTTAAAAAAATTGTAGCACAAACCATACCGTAATTATACATCAAACCTATTTTTATTTCTTTTTTGCATAATGTTTAAATTAATAAAAAAATATTAACACTACCCTAAAATTATAGGTAAATAGTTTGTATTTAACTCTTTCAAACAAAACAATTTTTTCAATAGTTAAGATATTGCCAATAAACAATCAGATTTTTAAAGCAGCATCATTACATACTAAATAAAGAATATAGACAATGTAAATTGGCTCAAATTAATAACTGTTCAACCAAAACCAGGTTCATGGTATGTTGGTGAAATTAATATAATAAAACTTATAGATAAGTTTTTTGGCTTTCGTTTGATTATGTCACTCAACTGCTGCTTTTTGTTGAATATTTATTTTACTTATAATTACTTACTATTCTGAGTTAAGCTATTTGTATCAAGTTTTGTGTAAAATATTAGGTACAGATCTTTAAATTAAAACCATTAACTTTTGAATCTCTAGTCAAAAGCTCATGCCAAACAGATTAGGTTATTACTAGTTTATAAGTTTTATATGACCCGGATTGAATATAGAAGTATTTTTTATTGATTTAAGACTTTTTATATTTCCGTTCTTAAGTTTACATAACCTTTTTTAGTATATATAGGCAGCACAACAGTATAGTTTTTTTTCTTTATTGTTTATTTTAATGTTTTTGCAAGTTTTTGTTTATGTAAGGTTTATTTGACTCAGGTGTCGGCAAATTGCAGTCGACTTGTTAAATGCGGCCCTCAAAGCTAAAATCTGCGATCGGCGAAGTACTTATTGGTTCAAAAAATTTTATTTTAAAGGTAGGTATAAGAAATTTTTGAAGTCAAAACTTACAATTAGACTTTTAATTTAACGTTTTCTCATTACTAGAGCTCTACTTTTGCTTATTTTGTTACGTTTTTGGTTGATAACAGATTTTGGTTATAACTACAATTTTTCGAAACCACTGTGGTACGCGGTTTTTTTTTATAAAGTTTTCCCTGCGAGCAACTTTATCTAGGAAATTGACGGGCTTATAAAAGGCTGCCGAGTGCCTAACCTTGATTTAACTCTATGGTAGTCATAAAACGAACATTACTAATAGCTGTTTTTAAAAAATTTAACTCGTTAAGGTTTACTTGATAGTAATTAGAATTAGCTGTTTTAAATACTATTTTGGAATTAAACTAGTCAAAGGTCAACATATAAGTCTTAATATTTTTTAATTGCAGCTCCTATTTGCTACTTTAGACGGAGTAAATACAAATAAGAGAACACAAAATTCAGATTAAAAGTCTAGTCAACATTTGTTGGCTTCCAAAATATGCGAAATGTAAGAAAAAAGTTATATCGAAGTTCATTTGTTTTTATAACTTTGTTTGCAAATTCGTTTGTTTTACTATTACGTCAATAATCAAATTTTACAAAACAAAAACTAAGCATTTTAAGTACGTTCTTTTTCGAAAAAATTAGTTAAGTATTAAAGTTGTAAAAAAAATACATTGGTACTTAAAAGCAGATAACTATTTGACAGCTTCAAAACAATATGACACTAAATAACAGTAATTATATAAAATAAAGTGTTAAGTACAGCTTTTATTACTTTAAAAACTTAGTTAAGTAAAATTTTCATAATATCAATGTAAATTAGCTACAACACCTTATCAATTAATTATTACAAGATTTTTATGCATATGTAATTCTGAAATATAGAATTCTAATAAATACAAATTAAACTATGATAAGTACATAAAAAATAGTTCTAATATATTTAACACAATATCTAGTAACAAATGTAAAAATTAAGTATCTCAAATGTGTTAACATATTGACATAAGTCATAAAATAAAATATTAGTACAATTTTTTTACTTTATATTTTGCTTAAAAAACATAGTTCTTTAGTAAGTATATATCATAGAAGTTTAACAAAAATGTGACTTTATTTGAGAACAGTTTTGATGTTTATTTAACTATTAGTTCAAAAATGCTATTTGTATGTAAATTACTCAAATTACAAAAGTACATGCTTTTGTTTATTTATTGAGAAAAGGTTCTCACGTATTTTCAAGAAACCTACGTTGTTCTGTAGCAGAATTTATGTTCTTAAATTAGTTTTAATTACTATAATAGACGAGCTACAAAATTTTTTGGAAAAACAACTTAAATAAGTTTAGAATAAAACATAATATTCTTTTAAAACAGGTGAAGTGAAAAAAAAACTGTTATCATTAGGAAGCTTGTCAATAGTATGTTGACTTATAAACTTTAATACTATTATCTCAAGCACTTATGACAATTATAAATTTTCTTATAATATATAAGCTGAATTTTAAGTTTGTGGATTTATAATTTTGATTATAAAGTAGCTTAGATGAGAGTTAAATTTCAACAAATACAATATAAATAGCGACTTTATACTATTACCAAAATCATCTGGTATAAATGTAGTTATAAACTTTTAATAAAATTACGAAAGTTAGTCTCGTTATAAAATTAGTACAAATTGCATGATGTTCAAAAATTTTATACACAATTGTAAACTTTGAAACGACATATTTTTTTTGATTAGTCCCTATTTTTAGTTTACAACTTGTTTACCTTTTTTAAGAAAACATAAACTTTTTAGTATATTTAGTGTGTATTGTTACTTATACACATTTTTATAACATAGTTGGCATTTATAAGTAAAAATAATTTATACACTTTTTTTTTAACGCGTTAATTTAGAATTATATGTAAACTTTTTTTAAAGTGACGTTTATGAAGTTTTTTTATTTTTATATTTAATTAAATTATTTAGATAATACTTTGAGGTTCTAAAATTAATAAGCTTAATTGAAAACGATTTACTAATACTTAACGGTCTATTTTTTTTTAAATTTTAAACAAAACTTACGATCTAAAACATTTAGTTTGCAAGTAAGATATAACTATAATGATAATTTATATATACTTGTTATGTTTATTTCTTGACTAACTAAACTGACTGCTTTACTTACGAGTAGCTTACAGTAATAAAGTTACTAAACTTATTCCTATGTTGTGAATAAAATAACACTTCGAATAAGTGCAATTTATTTATTTAAAATAATAAATAGTTATTCTTAAGAAGGAAACTATTAATTCACGACACAAATAAAATCTTTAAAAAGTGTTAACAATCGTAAAATTCAACAAAATACTAACAACATAGACGTGTTCTTTTTTCTCGAAACTAGTTAATGAAGAGCTAATTTAATTTATTTTGTTAAGTTAAAAAACGAAAACAGTTTAACGCGGAACATCTAATTAACTAACGCGCATTTTAAAGAAAAACGGAAATATATACGCATTGAAATAAAATTAATTATATTAAATAAACAATATAGTTTTTGGGAATTGGGAAAATTGTTTTACGAAAGCTTATCGATTTTTTTGTTTTTACAAAAATTCTATATTTATTCACACCCTTTAAAATTACAAAATGAAATGTTCATTTCATTACAAAAAATAATAACTGTGCCTACTTTGTTAAAATATATAATTTGGATATAACTTTGATATAACAAGTTGTTTAATACATTTTTTAATAAACAATAAGTTTGTTTTAATTCATTGTATTGATTAGTATTTATAAATTCATAAATAAATTTGCTTGTGAGTTTTTTTTTTTCTAATGTTTTGTTTTCTTGGAACTACTTCAGAAGGCCAGATAATAAATGTTTCAATGATCGAGTATAAGTTACTGAGCAATTTATTCAGCTTAACAACTTTATTGAAACTACTTAGGTCTCATTGCTTACAAATTCTTAGCAAAAACAAATCTAAAAATATAAATTGTTATTCCTAATTGTCCTATAATTGCAACTATTACAGCTATGCTGCAACTTTGAAAATGTATAATATATTTTTTGTTCAATTCACAAAATTTAAAGTTTTAAATAAAAAATATTGTTACTGTTTATCAAAACTAAAACAAATATAAAATGTAAATTGTAACGAGTAGATTTAAAAACAAAATAAGTTTAAATTGACATAAAAGTCTTGAGTTTAATAGATACTGTACATAATTAAATCGTTGATGAAAAATGGTAACAATATAACATTAAAAAATATTAATGTTAGTCAATTGTTTAAGACTTACAAATTTCAGATACTTTGAAAATAATATTCATTTTATGTTTAAAATCTTTCTATAGACTATTTGTTTGAGAGTTGTTGTTATTTACCCAAAGTTACATCAAAAATACGCCAAACTATTTAAGAAAAATAGTTTTAAGAAAGCATATCTTTTTTAAAAAAATACATTCGTATTACAGTTTAATGATATAATCAATTAAAAATAGCAGTTTTACTATATTTTAGATTAGAGAAACATAAATAAAGTTTAAATTCAACAAATATTTTTAAAAATTGCGGCTTAACTGTTATCATAAATATGTGTGAATATTTTTTTTTAAATATATAACATTTAATTATTAAAAATCATTTTTATTATTCCACTTAGAATATCTTGATTAACATTGAATATGTAAAAGTTAGAGTTAATGTTTAGTTGTAATAATAAACTTAAAACAATTCATGGCAACTATTAAACTGTTAATAAGTGTCTTAGCAAATAAAATATTTTATTTTAATTTTGTTTAATAAGCTAGTTAAACGCACATTAGCAGATATGTGACGTAAACGTCAATGAATATCAAACACTCGTTTTTAGTTTTAAAACAATAAAAACTTGTTTACAGTCGTGTAACTCAATAGGGAGTTAGTAAGTCAACAAAAAGCTGAGTATTTTACCTTTAAAATAGATATTTTAGAACTTTATAAAAATAATATAAGTCTTAGCAATTGATAGTAGCATTGAATTTCAGAATGAGAAAGATGCTACTGTTGAAATATCTTAACTAGAATCAACATTTCGTTGACTTAAAAATTATAAAAAATGTTATTACATTTATAAATTAAGTTGTTTAATTTATTATAATTTTCATTTCGTTATAGCGTTTATCAACTTAACTTACATGAGTTAATAATACAAAATAGAATTTTTGTATATAATAATAGGCACAAAATAGTCGTAAAATTTACTGTAATATTATAAGCAGAAGCTTTGGCATTCTAATATATTAGAAAATATGATATACAAACCAAAATAATCTCTTAAGAGACAAATTGTTTATCTATAAGTGCATTGTACTGTTTTAAAATACTTTATTTATCACACCATTACTTTTTTTATAAATAATTATCTTACAAATTTTTATGAAATTTTTACTAACATCAGTTTTCTTTACAATGTTAATAATTGTGTAGAATTATTTTAAAAACAAAACGTCACAAGGTTGATAAGATTTGATAATAAAAGAGTCGGTTGAATTATTATACTACACTTTAAGCTACTTAGAAAATTAAAAAGTCGAAAACTTAATTGAATTATATTACTATTTTTTTAACTAACTTTGTTTCTAAAATTACAACAAAACTACTGTCAAAGAATATAAAAAAGATAGCAAATTTGGGGAATATTTTGTTAACATTATAACTACAACACTTTTATTAACTAATAAATGGGATATTAATTACTTAAATTGATACATCAATATCAAGTATTTTTGTTTATTAAAATCTTACGTCACCAAGCGAACAATTTTTTTTTAAATAAAATTATTTTTTTGGAAACAATTTTTCAAATTTCAAATTTTTTAACATTTTGAAAAGCAACATAGACACTAAAGAAATATATTTTTTACAATGTTTTTAAAAATAAATTTTAATATTTTAAACTTATACTTTATTCCAGAATAAGTATTTAACAAGATGACAGTTGATTGAAGTCTGAATTCATCGACAAACTTTGTAACCTTAACAAACTATGTAAAAAGATTCTTAGGTTTCTCAAAACTTTATTTTAGATTATTGTTAAATAGGTATTTTTTTAATTAATTGCTACGTTTACTCATTGTTAAAAAAATTGTTTTAATATGTCTAAAACTTTTACAAGTTGTTTTGTTAGCTAGTATAAAATATAGTTTTCTAAAAACTTTATTAATACTATAAACAAAAGTATACTTTTAAAAAGTAACTTGTCTATCGTATATCAAATGTTCATGTTGCGAAATTTTTTTCATTTTAATTATTAGTAGTGAGAACAATAAAAAACATTTGTCTATAACTTTAATTGTAAAAAGACTTTTAATTAAATAAGTTAGTAAACATTTTATGAAAAAAATTAAAATACTTGCTTTCATTAATTTCTTCAATATTAACTTTCTCTAAATAATCTTTACAGTCTGTAACCGAAAAACAAAATTTTTCATTTTATAATTTAAAGCATGTGAGTAAATATGGGATTTTTTGAACCAACGAAAATCAATGACAAGCTTTATCAAAAAAAATTTTCAATTTCTCAAAACATCATTGTTTATTTGAAGAAGTTAATTTATTTCCAATAGACACAAAAAAAAGAAAGTTTTTATACTTCTGATATGAAATCAACAACATTTTGAAAGTTAGGAGCATTTGGCAGGGCATTCGGCATCAATCGATATGCTTAAGTATGATGCATTACAAACACGTTAAATTCAAGATGCTTTTTTGATAAAGTTCTAAGAAACATGTAAGTAATTTATTATAATTTGTGTTAAACAGTAGTTTAAGTAAAGTGTGAAGTAGTTGTTATGTATAATTGTGTTTCTTTATTTCTTAAAAATAAATGATAACTTTTTGTTTCGATTGTTGTATAATCTCTAAACTTTACTATTCACTATTACCCTTTAAAAACTTCTATATTGAGATAAAATAGAACTTTATAACATTTTATTTTTTTTTATCTCGTTAGAAATTTTTTATAAAATTCTAATTTATAGTTAGTAAGTTAGTCTAAGTTTAGTTTATGCATAATTATCTAACATTGTTGTTTATACATGTATCATCTAAATTTGTACAGACACATTTAAAACAGTGTATATGATATAAACTAATATAGTTTTTTTTGGTTATACATTTTCATTTTTCAAACATTATTTTTGTAAAACTAAATAAACTTTTATCCCTTGCATATCAATACACACATTTGCTGATTTTTGGAGCTACCTAATTAATATAAACTGTACTTACGGATGGTAAATTTATCAAGGTTGTACACTGTTAATCAAAATAGTTCAAGTTTAAGCTAATAAACAACTAAACATTGACACATACTTAGACTATCGCTATTTGTAGTCTTCAAATCTCAAGCCAACTAAGTCATTTTATAAGTTTTTGGCTAGAACTGTTTTTTGTATACAAAAATATCAGAAATGTTTTTGTTGACTTAGGCTGGCTTTTTGCTTAAATTTTAAGTCTTGCAGCTGATATACTTCAATATATTATTTATAATATTGTGTACATTTAAGTGTGAACAATCAGTATTGCCAAAAAAAAATTGAATCCCGGAAAAACTTTGAACTTGAAAACTAATGCTTAAGAGTTCTAGAAAAAAACTTGAATTTGAGATTTTTTGGATAAACTTAGAATTTCAAACCATTTTTCAATGTAAAGTAATGAAATTTTTGATTTGACACAAAAAATTTAGCAAACAAACATTTCTTTATTAAAAAAATATACTAAAGTAGCTTAACAGTGTTTTTTTAATATTAATATATTTTTAAAACGCATTATAAACTTTAATTAAACTTTATACTTAAATAAAAAGAAGGAATTGTACTTCTAAAACCTTTGTATTGGTGCATTGCAGCTTTAATTGTAAAATTTCATCGATTGTTGTGCTTCGTGTTGGAACTAAACCAAAAAATTCTACTAAAATTTCAAAGTTAGTAAAAACATCTCTAATAAAAATTCTCAGATGAGCAATAGTTTTTCTATCAATGTTCTCTTGTTAACATATTGATTAAAGTCTTAACTTGATTTATGCGACTTTATAACCTTAATGCATTTTCTAAATTGTTGATTTGTTTTTTATCGTTTCTCGCAATAACTCCTAACTAACTTTTTTTTTTTGTAGCTCGTCTAATATATTGCAATTAATATTTTTAAATGCAATATTCTTATTACAGATAAAAAATTGCTATACTGCTTAATAAAAAACAAGTTTTCTATTTCGCTAATGACTCAATAAAATTTAATAGTTTTGTTAACATTGTTTAAGAAACTTAATTGTCTATCCAGCTGACTTGTAAGTTTTTTTTGGCATATAATTTATTTTCTGTTAATAACTTTCGTTATTTCTTTATGCTGTGAACTTTGTTTTAACTGGGTTGCTACACAAACATGCTATTTTAAAAGCTTAAAAACTTAGGTTTGTGTGAAACTTTATTTCAAACACTTTAAAGAAATCTTTTAATTTCCAGAATTGTTTTTATGATTGTAGTGTAGTTTACTAATTGTAGTTTTTTCTTGTTTTCTTACACTTCGTTTACTTTTTGATGATGATGATATTTTTACTAGGTATTTAAGCTTAATTAACAACGATTTATTAGTTTTTTCAACTTTTAATAAACTTAGGCTGGTTTGATACAACTCAGACATTTTTGCTTTTTTAAGTGGCAACTATGTAAAAGAATAGTTATTAATAAGATATTTTATTTAAGTATCAGAGAATTAATTATGTTAAAGAATTTTGTTCTAGCTTTCTTGAATACAAACAGGTATTAATTTTATTAAGTTAACTAATTACTAAATTTTTTAATAAATGTAAACTATTTAACACGCAACAACATTTTTTTGAAGTAAATATTCTTAGAAATATGAAAAAAGGGGTTAATAGTATAACAAATATGTAAAAGTAACCCATAAATTGTCTTTCAAATTTGTTTTTTATAAAGAGTTAGGTTGTTAGTAAAGTTACAAAAAGTATTAAGTTTAACTTATTAATGCTTATGAAAGTACATAGTTATCAACATATAAGTATATTAGTCAATGTAAATTTTGTTCTAATAAATGTTTATTTAAATAAGCATTCTATGTATAGCTAAAAGTCATTTAAAATGATAAGGTGAATAAAAGTAAAACTTTTCTCTCGTGTGACTAAAACTAAAACCAAAATATTATTCAAATGTCACTAAAACTAAAACTGCGGCCCGCGAAGACTTTGTAAACTTTAAATTTGGCCCGCAACAACCTACTGCCTGCGACCACCTCAATGAATTTATTTTTGACAAGTATTTAAAAAAAAAGTTTAGTTTAAACTTAAGTACTGTTTATTTATTAAGAACTTATCTACTTTTTGAAGACATATTATTACCGTGATAAAGAAAGCGGTATTAACTTAAAGAGTGTTTTATAGAAAAATGTTCTTATTCAAATTTCATTGTTTTAAAAACTCATTTTTCGGTAGTTGCAAGTATTTTACATATTGCTAATACCAGGGAACAGAACTTTTTAAGTATTATTACGTAAATTAAAAGTATAGCCAATGTTAAACTGACTTAAAATAGTTTTATCTGAACATGATGATGGTTTTGAGTAAAACTTTTTAAGTTTATATAGTTAAATGTGTAATTAATTTATGTGGGTTTAATTTTAATACGTCACTAAGCAGATACTTTTAGCTTAATGAACTTATTTTTGACAAGTATTTAAAAAAAACAGTTATATAAAAATGTTATAGCGATTTTTTTTATGTGTTTAAACAATAATAAAGCAATTTTAATATTAGTACGAAACGCTTAAACCTTTTTAAACAAAAGACTTTTTTGTTAACACTAAACAAGAAATATCTATTCAAATTTATTGAGAAAAAAATTGTAATAAAATCAATGATTAAACATTCTAGTCAAATGAATTTTTTTAAACACAGCTAAGTAGTTTTCTTTATAATAAAATGAATTTTTATTTTGAATCTCATAGCTTTTTCAGTTATTATTTTCTTTATATGTAAAAACTAATACTTTTTCATTTCTGTTTTATTTCTCCTTTCAAGTTTATAGGAACTAAAGTATTATAACAGTGCTTAGTTGAGTGGTTTTATAGGTAATACTTCAAAGCTTATCGGAAAAATAGAACATTTTGTTATATAAAATTTTTTAACTAGTTACTTTCTGCCCTTAGGTTTTATATTTTAGAAACTTTCTGTTAGAAAATAAGTGAATAAAACAAAATTTTTAATATCAATCTCTTTTTAAAAGTATCAAAGTATTTTAGAAGTGTTTTGAATATACAAAAAATCTTACTTTTCCTTTATACATTTTTTTTACAACAAACAATTTTTTAACATTATAAGCAGTTTTTTGAGAGCAAAAATTTTATAAATAACATTTTGTTAGTTAATAACCTCAAAAAAAATAAATATTTATTTGTAGATAAAATTTACTTGATAAAAAAAAAAATTCTTTATATTGTTTAAAATTTCACTATACTAAACCTTAAATTTCCTCTCCTAAAATTTATTTATAAGTAGAATTCAGAGATCCTTCGTTTGTGCACATAGATTTTGAAATAAATACTTGTTTTAGATATTAAACAAATATTTTTTGATTTTTAGTACTTTTTTCTGTTAAAAAAAAAACGCTTAAAACTAAAATTAAAATGTTTAAACTTAATTATGATTTTTAGTACTGACTACATAAAATTTAAATAGATTAAGTGATAAAAATTGATAGTCTTAGGAAATAGTTCTAAAAATAATTGAAAAATTAGTAGATTAATTTGCTCTAAAAACTGATAAATGTTTCAATTACAATGATTGATATAGTAACTATCCTACAGTTTCAACATTTAAGTAAATAAATAAAAAAAATGTTACTGTAAATTTTAAGGTTACTGAAAATTAAATAAAACTTTTGTTTTCTTTTTTTGTTTACTTTTGAGTTGGTTCTATCTAATTAATAAATAAATGAAAAACTTTACAAGTTTATTTTTTTTTGTTTGTTTATAAAGTATGATAGACTAATTAAAAATTAGAATTTGTACAAGTAGTTTCTTTTTAGAAACTAGAAAACAAAGTACCACTGCGTAAATTTAGTAAATAATATTGCTTACTTGATTAGTGTTCGAAAACAAAACATGAAACTTACTGTTTACTTTTATATGTATATAATTATTATAATAAATAATTCAAATTATACCAGCTGAAAGACTTAAAATTTTAGATATATTCTATTTAAACCAACATTGTGTATTGAACAAAAAATACATCATTAATTTAATTTACCTGTCTTTAAAGCAAAAAAGCCAGTCCGAGTGACCAAAACTAGTTTGATATTTTAGCATACAAAAAGCAATTCAAGCCAAAAACTGAAAATTTTTAAATTGGCCAGAGATTTAGAGTCTTCAAATAGTTATAGTCTGATTGTGTAGCAATTTTTATTTGTTTATTTGGTCAAATTTGAACTATTTTGATTAAAAATGTAGAAACTTATCAAATTACCATTTCTCAATCTAGTTTGTATTAAATAGGTAGTTCCAAAAAGCAGCAACTATTTATACTAGTTTTATTTATTTGTTTTCATAATGACTTATAAATATACTTGATTTTTATTATTTCAGCAGCTTCAAGAAACATTTTAACAAAAACATCAACACTGAATAAAATATAATAAAATTAAGTTTTTTAAATCAAAACGAAATCGGATGACTATAATCTGTTTTTGATTTCAACTTTAGTCAATACCCTGTTGACTTACAAACTACTAATTTATCTATCTGTTGTTTACTTGTAAAATTCAATTTTTTAAATTACGCTGGTAGTAAATAAGATTTTATGTTTTTATACGGTCGCGTCACTCAGCAACGGATAAAATTAATGCTAGTAATTATTAATTTATTGAACTTTTTTTTTATTAGTTCTGAATTGTTTCTAGTTATACCAAAATAAATTTTAATAACTTGAAACAGTTTTAATAACTTGTATTTTCTTACATTTTTGTAACTTGTATTGCTTAAAAAGATAAAGTATTTTTATTTTTATATCCAATTAAGCCTTTTTTAGTAATACTTTAAAGAATTTACAAGTAAATTTTAGTCTACTTTTAGTTTAATTTTGAAATTAAATAGTAAATATTAAACTTATTCGACTAAAACTACAAACACGTAACTCAAAACATTATACTAAGAAATTGACTTTGTAATTACTATTAATACTATTAAAAGATTTGAATAAGAAACTATAAATATTTTGATTGAAATTTAAAATTTACACTTTTTAGTTGTTAACAAACAAGACACATACGTAATTACCAACTTCACTTAAGACAGATTTTATTGATCAAAATTTACTTATAGTTCAATTGTTTTATTATGCAATTTAAGCTAAACTTTTAAGATATCTGTTAATATACTTTAATAATACGATTATAGTATTGTAATGAATAATTTAAGTAATAAAATTATTTACCTATCATAAATAATAGTATTTGTGATTTGTAGCGTTCACGTCGTTAAACTGTCTGCTAGTCTTTAAATGTATGAATTAGAAACGTATTTAAACTTTATTTTGTCAAACTGCTTTGTTTAAACTAATTTTTAAGATATAGGAATCTATAAACGCTTTATTGTGAATGCAAACCCTTTTAATTAAAGCAGTTTGAGTAAAACTTAAAACAGTTTTAAGCTTTTTATTTTCAAACTAATATGTAAATTTGTTAAGCTTGATTAAAGTTTCAATTAAATATATTTAATAACTGTTTTTCAGTGTTTTTGAATCAACTTATGTTTAATAGGTTAAACATTCGTCCAACATTCGTTTGTGAGACTTTTCCAGGGTTATTTTATAAAAAGTTCTGTTACAAAACACATTTTGAGTTCAATTTTTAAATGTATCAATCGCAAATACTTGTTCACATATACGACATTATTTGCAAACATTTTTTTGTTAACGCGTTAGGAATTAAATCAAACAGTTTGACGTTAAAAAATTTTGACTATAAATTAACCTTATATAAGTAGCTTAAGATGTAGAACACTTTTATTATATTGATGATCTTTAATACTAAGTGCTGCTTAACCGAATTAAATCTATCAGATAAAATGTGAATGGTGACTTTTTTTTCTAAATTTTTTTTTTATTAAACCTTAAACTAAAGCGTACTAAATCATTACGCTATAAAACTTGGAAGATTGTAATCTTTCGCACTCTTTAAGAACTAAAAATAAAAGAAATGAGAAAAACCAAATGCTCATACTATTGTTAAGACACTTGATAAAAATCATGTCATATCTATGTATAGCTTATTTAAATTTTAGACCACAATAGTAATTAAAAAAAAACTTATTTTAAACTTATAATTTGGTTTTGAATAAAAAAAATGAATGAAGTTTTGTCGTTTTCGATCCTGAAGCTGATGAGGACATTTACAAACTAAAAAAATAATTTATTTGATATTCAGCAACAATTTTTAACTTTAGTACTTTCTTTTATACACTCCTTTAATGTTTATAGTGTATTTATTGGTATACAATACGTAAAAATCTTTGATGCAGAAAACTTAACTTAAAAAAGAAGGTTAACTTATTTATAAAAACAAATGTTCTTGCTATGTACTACAAAAATTTAAAATTATATTAGTCGTCATTATCGTATTTAAAAAGCAAATACTTTTTTACCTGGCTGAACTTAGAAAAAATAGAAAAATTTCAATAAATACGAATAGCACTATAATTATAAAAAATAACTTTAGTTATAATCGAAAACAACAGTTTTTTCAAATTTTTAAAGTAGTTTAAGTAAATG
>NW_028139310.1:48755-109904 GCF_965202585.1 Thalia democratica | reverse complement strand
TTCCATTTTTAAAAGACGTCAGCAATATCAATAGTTTAATAGTTAAAAGATTAGCGTATTTATGAAGTATTTTTGGAAAAATTTCTGAAAATTATTATTATTCTGTAAGTTTTATTTTGATTTTCTTTAAGTCTTAAGTTTTAGCAGTATGTGAGGTACTCATGTCTAGATTTTAGAGTTGTGCTACAGTTAAAAAACTCAATCTAAGTTTTAAAAGTGTTCACTTCAAAAAAATTGTAATAAAAAATTAGCCAAGCTAGAATGTTATTAAAATTAAAAAATGCTAGATACTATTTACCTAAAGGTTTATACAAAAAAACTTTTAAATTATGTTTATAAAAAAAAACAAATTTTTGAGTGTTTTTGTTTTAAATTGTATTTTTTCTTAATATACAAATATAAGCCCAGTCATTTGCTAAACTTATAATATAAGTTTGATAATTTTATAGTACAAAAAATACTTCTTATTAAAAGTAAAATATTCAAGTGTATAAGCTGTAAGTTCAGCAAAATATTTACGTGACTGCCACAATCTGTTTTGAAAAGGTGTTTTTATTATTTATATAGCTTACATATTTAACTAATTTTAAAGGGTTTTTAAGTCTGTAATTACATATTACATAGGTAAATTTTCATCTTTGAGTAACTAAGATACGTTTCTCTGTACTTTAAATGTTAGCAAAGCTCTTTGGAGTCCTTTAAAAAGCAATAAGTATTTCTGGAAAAACAAAAGACAAAGCAAATATAAATGCTTATTTACTATAACATAAGTTATACTCATTAACTACAATATATGTTATACAATCCGACTGCTATACAATATGTAAAGTGGAGTTAATCGAAAAATATTAGTTAACTATTTGAAACTAAAGTGCTAAAAAAAGTTTATTTATTAGTTTATACAACTTATTTTTTTAACATAATACGTTTAAGGTTATACAAGTAAAATATTTGAAACATAGTTATTAAAAAGTTAAATGCTTAAAGTAGTAAGGTATTATGATTATCAAAAAATCGTCACCTTTAAAAATGTTTGACAGTATGTTAACAAATTTTAAACAAAACTCTTTTACTAGAGATTAAATAGTTATAATACTGTACTTCAGGCTTTATTGAGAGTGCGCTTACAGTTAGATTTTAACACATGTTGCCTAATTTTCAAGAATTAATTATCTGATGTAAATGTTAGGCAGAGCTACATTTTGGTCGGATATTTTAGAAAACTAAATTGTGAAAACTTTTTTGACGTCAACTTGTTTTTTGAGGTAATTAATTGTAGCTGAAAAAAAATAATACGAATCAATAATTACAATTAATTAAAAGCAAACTGTTAAATTTGAAAAAGCACTTCAAGTATGTTTTCAGAAAAATTCAAACCAAACTTTTTATTTAATTTAAGCAGATAGTTTAACTTTACGACAAATTATTTGCACAAAAAAACATTCATTTGGCTTATAAACAAAAAACCATAATAAACTACCTATTATACTACCTATATAACTGATAAAGTGTTATGAGAATTAAAAAAATAAGTTTCAAAGAAAAACTATATCACTAAATCTTACATATTTTAACCTCGCAATAGTACAAGCTTTCCGAAAAAAAACTTAATAAACTTGATTATACTTAAATTAAAGATATTCATAAGTCTTTTTGTCCTACTTCTATCGGCTATCCAGTTGCTGATCCCTTCTTAGATAGAATCTCTTAAACTTTCTCCCGATGTATACACTCTCTTTATATATAACAATTTATTTAATTAGTGAAGCTATTTTAAAGTATATTTTTTATTTAGTAAAATCATCGTAGTGTTTAAAAAATGAGTAAACATATTTTAATTGTTTTTTTAATTATAAAAATATCATTTTGATTTTTTCAATAGTATATAATATATATATATATATATATATAGATCATTGAATGACAAAAGTTCGTTCAAAATATTTGATCCTAGAACCTGGTGCACGAAAAAACCTTTCGACTATCAATTCGCACACCACTTGGATACCTTTTAAAGTGCTGTCCAGGACATCATAATACAGTATCAAGTAAGAAATAACTTATCTTAATCGATATAAACTTATTTTAAACTAAGAAATAAAAGTATTTGTTGGTAAGTAATTTTTTTAATAGTAAACAAAGTCTATTAGTTTTAACACATTGTTATACAAATATATGTGAACTTGACTTCATAAAGTAAGAAAACCTAATAGTTCAATAAACAAAAAAAGTTGAGGTCTAAGTTGTTTGAGATTATAATAATAATATAAACTCTTATAAGTATATAATAAAATAAAGAAATAGACAAAAATATAAAATGAAATTTAAAAAATCTAAAATCCAACTTAACAAACTAATTTAGCAAAAGCTGTATACAAATAAACAAGCTAAAAACTTATGCAACAAAATGCTGTTTTCATAATCATTCGCCGAAAAATAGATATTAAAAACTAAGAATTAATGATTTTTTTTACACATTTGTTTTAGACACCACTTAAAAAATAAATATATATTTATATAAACAACTTAAAAAGAAACTAAAGCTTTAATAACTTAAAACTAATAAATTTGAAACAAAATTAAAAATAAAAACTTGAAAACTTGTTAGTCTACATATTTACTTACTTTTTGTGAATAAAAAACAATATTCTTATTTTTTTATTCTGAAACATTTTGTACATTTTTTTTTTCTGACTTTAAAATTAAACGAATTTTTTTTAACCGAAATTATATACCACTTTTACTTATAAGCAGAGTTGCTGGAATGCTAGTATTGCAATTCTAAACGTTTGTTAGTTTTAAATTAAGAGTCTTTAAAATTATTTAGTTTTTCAACTGTGACTATAGTTTTAAACTTTATTAAATCATATTTATAAAACTTTAAAAGTTTTTAATATACTTAAATATTTCAAAATTTAAGGAAGGATCGGGACGTGACGTTGTATTTAAAATATAAAAAATATTAAGTTTTAATAAAACTATATATACAAATGCTAAATCTTAGTCACACGTAGACCAAGCTATGTGTTTTAAGCTATACACGTATCATGTTTAGTTCGATTGTCTTTTAGAAAGTAAGTTGTTTTAGTCATTAAGAGAAAAAAATAGGTAAACAAATTAGACTTAATATAAACTTTTTTTGATAATAAAAACAATTATTAATCTATATTTTAAATAAAGTGAAAAAATTGAACTTTTTGTTAGACTTTGTAGTGTACTCATTAACCGTTTTATTTTTATTGTCGGACATAATTACTTTATGACTGGTAATTACTAAATGGTAGTTAAGTTTAAATTTTTTTTTTGTTTATCTATGAAACACTAAATTAAAGGTAAAAATAAAGAATTACTTTTACACAGAAAAATATAATATTTATATTTTTAGTTATAGTAGTAATATAAAAATATATAAAAAAACTGTTTTTATGTTTGTAACAATTCTGTTAAGAATTTGATAGATGACAACAACAAATAAAAAAATCTTCATTTGACAGTGTTAAAACAGCAATATTTTTAAAAGAAAAGTCTAATAAAATCAATAAAAGTTTTTTGTCTCAAAATTAATTTGTATTTTTAGATATGTTATTAAAACTAATATGAAACAAAGCTAAACAATTGTAAATCATTAGAGCATTTTAAATTATCAATTATATCGAAAGTAGTTTTATAAACACTTTTTAAAGTTCTACTTCTAATTTATGACGTACCATAATGATCTAATGAAAATTAATAAAAAATTTTTCTAGACAATTTTAAATAAATTTTATGTACCATTATTGTGTCAAATTCTAAGTTTGTAGCTGCATAAAGAAGCTTTGAACCTTTGTGCAAAGTGTTTGATAAACACAAGTATCCAGTAAATTTAAAAAAAGGTGCTTTAATTTATAGTAGTTCTGTACATTTATTAATATTTTAGCTGGATTTTGTTTAAAAAGTTACCACTTGTTACTAATTCTATATTTTTGGTTTTAAAAGATATATAATGTATATTATTATAAAACAAAGCTTAAAAATTACCTAAACAAAAATGATTAGGGTTTCTTACACATAAAATTTATGATCCAAACTTTAAGCTTAGGGTTCAACCGAATCTAAATTCGAGACTTATTTTGAAATTTGATATTAAGCCGGATCCGAATCCGAATCTCAATTTAAAATTAGGATTCGGCCAAATTCGAGTCTGAATCTTAAATTCAGTGGAAGACTAATTATATCTCTAATTAATAAGGTTCAAAAAGTTAGAGTTTAAGTATTTTATATAACAAAAATTTACTAACTTAGAATAATTTTTAAGCCTTGAAATAAATTATAAGCAACCATAAGTTCTAAAGCCTGCCTGATGTTAAATTGTTAATCGAACAATAACTAACTTTAACTAAAAGTATATTTAAATATCATTTTTTTGTAAAAAATGTTTGAATTTTAAGCAATAGTTTGTAGCTGTCTAAAACAGCTTAATTTTTTTTATTGTTTATTAACTTTTTTGTACAAATTAGTTTTCCAGAATTTACAATATTTTATAGTGTGAAATCAATTAAAACATAATGTTTTTTTGTCTTATTTAAAACAAAGCTTTTTATACAACTAACTAAAAATTTATTGTTATTTAAAAACAACCATTAATTAAAAATAACGCTAACTTAAGAAACAACTAAATATAATAAATACAAACGAGTTTGGTACCTTTTTTTATGTTTTTAAATTAATTAAATAAATATGAGTAAAACTGTCCACAAGTATCATATAAAATTAAAATATAGATTACTCAGATTATTCAACAGAAAATGTAAAAACTATATTTTTAATTTAGATATAAAAATTTAGCTTAATAACTTATATAAAAGTACTTTCATTATAAGCAACAAAATACTTATAAACTAACCTATTAAAAGCAACTATAATTATCACCTTACTAATAGAATTGACCTAACTGTTTTCTCTTAATTTATGTTTAACTTTAAAATATAGTAACTTATAAACAACATTTTTAGGTTAGTGCAAGTAAATTAAAATATAAAGTCAAGTGAACTTGTTAAGTTATAACTTTATACTTTGTGTGTAAAACATTAACAACAAAAAAAAAGAATGGTCATAATTTATTGAATACGTTTTACTATCAAAACAGGTCGTGACGTCAATATCGAATCATGACAAACATTTAGCTATACACTAGTTTATAATGATGAGTTTGACATCTTAAAAGTGATATGGTTTTGTTCGGTAATTTTTAGCTTTTTTTTGCAGCTTACATAACCACAATTTTAATAAAAGCACCTTAAAAATTTACAAGAGCAATTGACATTTACATACCTTATGATTAAAATATAAATTTCAAAATGCGATATCTATGAAAATGATAAGAATGTATATATATAAAAGTACATAAATAAATGCTTATAAAAGTTTTAATTACTTAACTGTAGTTAGAATTGAATTACACTTTAAATTAAGAATATAATTTTAATGTTTTTATAAAACATATGTACTGTTCTTTTTAAGTTCAAGTTTTCGTAATAAACAATTTGAAGGCCCTTTAAGTCGGCTTTGTGAATGGTGATTTGACTTATTTAATCACCTTTGTAACTCAAATAAACGTTTCATAAACAGCATAACTATTTAATAAATAATCAAAATAACTAATACAATATCTACAATTTTTATTATATTTTTTTGTAAACTCTTTTGTTTCTAAGGAATTTGCTTTATTAGTCGTTTTTAAAACTTTTGTGGCTTTTACTAGGCTTAATGTAATTAAAGATAAAATTTCCAGAGTACGTACTGCTGGTTACCCAAATCTACTATAATATTTCTTATATTTCTCCGAAATTTATTCAATTAAGTGCAAAAAGGACGTAGCTAGCTCAAAAAAGTTACGAATCTTCAAAAAAAAAAAGAATATTGTGTGATAACGTCATAACGGGAATAGAGTAGCTTTAACTACCTTAAATTTTATATGAAAGTGTGCAGTTTTGTTAAAAATAAAAAAAAAAATGTTGAAGTATGATGAATAACTGAATACAAGGCAATTTGTACTGCTCTTGACCCCCTATAATTCTTTATGTGTTGAAACTTTTATAAACCTATAAAACCTTTAATTTAAAGTAAAAATATTAATTAAAAATTTAATTATAATAGTATTACTGATAGGCCTAAAATATATAATTTTGAAAACAGTTTCCCAAATTCAGAAAACAATTGCAAAAGTTGTTGCTTTTATTATATAAAAATCATAATTGTTAGGAGTTAAATTAAAAATAAAGAGATATAATATAAAAAAGTTTAGAACATTAGATAGAATTCAGATGTACAATTACTTTATTTTGTGAAGAATTATTCATAAAGAAAGGAGAAGTACACGTCTTTCTAAATTTTATTAGTAACTTTGGTAGCATAAAGATTTAAGCTGTAAAAAAGAATAAAACATTTTCTTACTAAAAAAAATTGTTAAATAAAGGCTGTAAAAAAAATCAAACTTTTAATTTACAAAAAAAAACTTCTTAATTAAAATAACTTAGGTAAACAACCACAATTTTTGAATATTAAAAGTCAATGTTTTCAGATACAATTTTAAACATATAAATCAATTCAAACATAAACATTTTTAAACATAAAATATATATATATATATTTTTAACTTGTTATGAATTAATAATAAAACTATACCCTTGTTAAAATGAAAAGTGTTAACTTATTTTTTTTAATCTTAGATTGAAAAATATATATGAAACTTATTTTATAACCTTTTATCATTTATCAAACATAGATTAAATATTTAAACTGATATTATTTTTAAATTTTGTAAACCATTTTAAATTTATAAACTTATTTTAAAACAAGATATACAATCCATATTCTTGATACGTTTAAAGAAAATATTAAGTACAAAAATCATCATATTGTAAATAACAATGCTTGTAAAAAAATAAAATTTAACAACATGTTGAAACAAACTTTATATTTTACACAGTTGTCTGAAAACATCATTCAAAGAGCTTTTTCTTGAAGTACTTATCTGGAGTTCTTTGTAGCAAACTGAACTTCAGATTGGTTTACTTTGTTAATAGCTTTGAGTGTCAATGATACCAAGTGGGTAGTTTTACTATCAAATGTTATTTGCATAATTATAACCTTAGAAAACTTTACTTTTAAAGTTATTTTTAAATGTCTGTAAAACAACTAAATTTGTTAAATCCACACATAGTTTACCAAATTTACAGTAGTAACACGAATAAAACTCAAAAGCTATTTTTCAAAATGTAAAGCTAACTAGAAAATACAAATGTTCTAATTTAATTTTTTTAATTTTGTAAACTACTTAAAACTTGTAAATATAAAGATAAAAAAAAAAACACAGATAATGAAAAACTTTTCAAATTTATCAATTTAAACAAAATTGGTTATAATATAAAAATTTATTAAAACTAGCCAGCAAAATCTCATTCAAATCTAGAAAAACATCTGTTATGACATTATTAACAAACCTGAAAATGTCCTTAGTTTTTCATCGATAAAACAAAACTATACTTAGACAGCCTGAGGTCAAAAATAAAACTTTTAGTATTCTAGAGTTATCCAGGATACTTTGAGTGTGTGGCATTAATTTACAATTTAAATCTTTTAACTTAGGTAAAATATGCAATAAAAACTTTGACTAAGGTAAGCATTTATAAAATTTTTAAAACAAATTTTAATTAAAAATAATTTCTAAAATAAAAAAAACTTAATTTGTTTATATTATCTTAAAAAAAATGTTTATATTATTGAGTTTTTCAATTTGTCTTCTTGTTGCAAGACATTTGTCTTAGTGTGTAATTTTTTCTGATTAAATAAAGTTTAATCTTCTAGATAAAACTTCAGGAAATGATATTACAATCAATGTTACAAAAGTTTTTTATTTTTGTATTCTTTTCAACCACAGGGATTTAATCTTAAAACAAAAGTTAATTCTTCATGTTAGTTTACTTTGAGGTTCATCTACTATAAAATTCTTCTTGTTATATATCTTTTATTTGTGTTTTCTTTTTTGTAACACAAAAATATGTAAATTTTAAAAAATGTTTAGTCCTTTTTGACTAACCACAAACATTTCAATCCTCTGTCACGCTAATTTTTTTTATACATATTTTAAGCCGAATCCACAGCTTTTAAATGGTTTTTTTTACAATACTTTGCTGTTTGATAATAGATTTTTTCACCAAGCTATTTGTATAACATTTGGATGTATTTAATTTGTTAAATACTTACGACACTAAAAGTGCTAGAGAGTACAGTTATAGTATAAATAATCTCTCAAGTATTACTTTTAGTAATTTTACTGTTTCAATTGCCTCATGCAATCAAATGCTTTTAAAAATAGTTATTAGCTGAATATTTTTAAAATAAATTTTGTGATAGTTATTAGCTGAATGTTATTATCCACGGCAAATTTTCTTATTTGATATATACAAATAAAAATTTGTACCAACTATATATCAACTTGATTTTGTTAACAAGTTGTTATTTGGCTAAGTAAGTGAATAAATTAATAAAAAAGCTATCGGAACTTAGGAAGCACCTTAAGCACGAACAAAATACTTATACGACTATTTTGAGGTTAGTTGTAATAATAGGTTTAAAGTTTTTCCATTTGGAGTATTTAAGCTTAAAAATGTTTTTTTTTTTTTGCATTGTTAAAGTAAATATAACTTTTTGCTAAATTTTTTTAAAACTTCAAATTTTTTGTTAAATATACTAAATGATTATGAATTCATAATGTTTTTTTTTTAAATAATAAAAACGTTATGGTATTTTTTTTTATTCAATTGTATTACAGACTTAAATTTAATATACGATCAAAGCAGGTGGCGACGCCAATTTCGAATTATGACAAACATTCACTTATGACACAAATTTAAAATGATAAGTGTGAAAATAAATACGAAGTTGACCTTTTAAATAAGTTTTTAGCTGCTTAAACAGCCTACACATATATAATTTTCTTTTTAATCAATCTTGGATCATTTAAAAAATATTTTCAGTGTTTTTGAAAGCATGTTTGCTCAGACTACTTTGACGACAGTAATCATCCTTTTGTTAAACTCAAAATATTAATGTTAAAGTTTGTTATTTAAAACATGTAAATTTATTTTGGTTAAAATTTTACTTTAGAATCAGATAGTGATGTTATTTTAATATCGTTACAAACACTAAACTAAATAATATGTATATTATATTTATATGAATAGTAATAAATTGAAATTTCATTTAAAGCAGAATCTAAAATTTTTAGCATATTTTTATTACAGTTATTTTTTATAAATGAATTATTTTCTGGGTAAGTAAAAGTTCTTAAAACAGTTTTAAAACAAATAATGTCAGTGTTTTCAAATTTCAGCATTTGAGTTTTAAAAAATTAAAATTTTCAACTTCTTTTGTTTTCCGACTTTTTGCCAAATTTTGAAACTTTTTACAGCATCTGAAATAGTTGATTCTTAAACTAGCGAAAGTTTACTAACAAAACATAACTGTTCTTAATATAAAAATAAGTAATATTGCGACCTTAACTCAAAATTTTTCATTCACGAAAATAACTTTTACAAAATGCAAAAACTGTTTATTTGAAACGAAAACTAATAAGTTCTTATTTTGAATTAGATTCAATTAAAATTTGTAGTTTACAATTGCATAACATCTTAGATTAGTAAATAAAAAGTTCCAGAACGAATTTTAATATAGATTTAACGTATTTCTAGGTATCACAACTTATAATTGTTAAAATAAAAAGCGGGAAATTGTTATTATTTGTTTTGTTATAAAACTGACAAAAAAAAAAAAAAAAACTGTTTGCTAGAAAAGCTTGAAAATACTAGTATGTCTCTTTGGCTCACAAACAATCGTTATACAAAAAAAAATAGAGCCAATATATTTTTAGATTATTTAGACTTAAAAAAGAATGTTTAACTTCTTACTTATACATTATTAACAAAAGTGTTGACGTCATTCTAAGTATCAAACAAATATTTACATCAGTAAAAACTACTTAATGTATTAAAATTTTACATAAATGTTTAACTATTCAATTTTAATTTTTTTCAGTTGTGTAAAACAGCTTAATTTTTTTACGTTCACCTTTGAATACACACTAAATTTCTAATAAATGAATATTTAGATACAAATGAATTTGTAAAGGCTAAAAATATTTCAATATTTATAGGACTATTAATATCATAATAAATTAAATGTTTCCCAATAATCATTCAATGATTATGTTTAGTATCTGAGCGTAAACTTCAATTGTTCTGATAAAGTATTAAGTTATATCAAAGATAGTATTAACTGTCAATAATAGTTAGTTACGTAATGTAGTTAGTCTTATAATAGCATATCAGTAATATAAAGTTAACTTATTCTTTATATAAAAGTCATAGCTAAATCATTTATATATTCATTATTATTTAGATTTTCAAAAACTCATTAGTTTTAGTGTGTAGACAAAATATCTAAGCTGTAATAATCCTTATAACTAACCAAAAACAAAATAAGTTAGAAATAATTCTTTTTTTAATAAAGCAACATTTAAAATACATGATGTTGTTTATTCATTAAATTACTACTCAAATAAATATAATATACATATTATTTAGTTTAGTGTTTGTAACGATATTAAAATGACATCACTATCTGATTCTAAAGTAAAATTTTAACCAAAATAAATTTACATGTTTTAAATAACAAACTTTAACATTAATATTTTGAGTTTAACAAAAGGATGATTACTGTCGTCAAAGTAGTCTGAGCAAACATGCTTTCAAAAACACTGAAAATATTTTTTAAATGATCCAAGATTGATTAAAAAGAAAATTATATATGTGTAGGCTGTTTAAGCAGCTAAAAACTTATTTAAAAGGTCAACTTCGTATTTATTTTCACACTTATCATTTTAATTTTGTGTCATAAGTGAATGTTTGTCATAATTCGAAATTGGCGTCGCCACCTGCTTTGATCGTAATTTAAAAATATTTAAAACAACTTTAAAATATATTATTTTTTATTTTTAACAAACAATAAATTATAAATAAACATATTCTAACTTGGACTTAAATGTTATTTTACTTATATTCACATATAATAATTGTTTTTATTTTAATGTGTTTTTTGGGATGAATATCGAATTAAACTTATCTGTAGCTGACAGTTTTGGAAATGGGTGACTTTTGCACGAGGGGACACTTTTGCACGGCGACTCATTTGCACGAGCGTTACTTTTGCACGAGAGGACGCTTTTGCACGGCGAAACTTTTGCACGGAGGGTCACTTTTGCACGGCGACACTTTTGCACAGAGGGTCTCTTTTGCACGAGGAGACACTTTTGCACGGCGACATTTTTTTTAAATTAAAGAAAAAAAATACTTTAAATAAGATAATAATGAAATAAGCCAATGGGAGCCTAACATTAATGTCCTTAGAGCGTTAGGTTTTTATTTTTGTTGTTAGTCATTGTATTTAAATACTTGATGTTGATCATTCTACATCAAAGCGTAAATAAATATCAGTTTGCAGTTAAAATTTTGCTTTTTATGTTAACCTATAAGTTTGATATCAAATTATATTTTTATCTTTGTTATAATAAATAAACTATATGTGATATTTTATTTTTTAATTATGTGTCTCCCAGTTTAAGTGGTCTAGGTTTAGATGCCTAGGGTCATTCTATGAACATTAAACTTGTAATCGTATAGTAAAATATATAAAAAGGTATAGTTGTTGATTGATATATAAAAATTAAATAAACTAGAACAACTTACTTACACTTAAAGTATTTGTTATTCTAGTTTCTAAATGAAATAACTTGATATTCCCTGGTATGAATCTTTGATAAATAATTTTATTATATCTTTTCGTTAGTTTGTTTCTAACATTAACTTTAACTTTTTAAAATTTTAGATCTTTAGTTTTTTGCCTTTAATATATTTATGTTATAAAGTTTAAGTTTTCAGTTTCTTTTTATGTTACAGAATTGGTAGTAGCTAAAAAAACTTTTAATAAGCCTGCGTGCAAAATTGATTTTCGGTGCTAAAAAGTCATCGTGAAAAATGTCGCCGTGCAAAAGTCTCTCTCTGTGCAAAAGTGACGCCGTGCAAAAGTGTCCCCTCGTGCAAAAATTACCCTGCGTACAAAAGAGTCGCCGTGCAAAAGTGTCCCCTCGTGCTAAAGTGACACTCGTGCAAAAGAGTCGCCGTGCAAAAGTGTATCCTCGTGCAAAAGTGACCCTTTGTGCAAAAGTGACGTTCGTGCAAAAGTGTCCCTTCGTGCAAAAGTGACGCTCGTGCAAAACTGACACCCACCCGACAGTTTTAGTTGTTTTTCATATATTTGTATAAACATTTATTCTTTTCTCGCCTTATAAACCGTTTAAAAAGAAAAGGGTTATTAGACCGTTATGACTTAATAAGTCTAAAAAGTTCGTTGAGCTACCACTATTGAACTGAACATCAATTACCTAATAATCAACGAGTTATTTTGCTAACGGCAGTAAAAAAATCTCATATAACAAGATAATTTTTGACGAACACATAGTTTATAAATCAATCTATCTCGCATAATTTTCTTAAAACAGCAGCATCCAAAAAAGTAATATAACTTAAACCAAGAAAAATAGTATAAATATGCGTAATTGTTGTTCTTAAAATGTTTTAGTCTAAAGTAGTATAGTTATATTGTATTAAGTATAATAAACTTTAACTAAAAGTTTTAATTGTTCTTGCTTTTCCGTTTTAAAATATATATCAAATTAAACTTAATGTTAAACAAACAATTTAAAAAAGATTTATTAAACATTCTAAGAGGTATATTTTAGCTTCGTGTTATGTGTTTGCAACGAAGCATTTTCAAGTTGAAAATAATCCTAATAACATCAAAACCAGTATTTCCGAAAATGATAAAACATCCTTTACTTGTAAAATTATTTTAGTTACTATTATTAGAAGTTTAGTTTATTGAAAACTTAAAAGAAACAAAAGTATATCAATTGAACTAAATTGCAGCTACTTAAACTTACAAAAAATACCTACTTGCTTTTTAATTTACTTTATTTTAAATAAAACAAAGAATCAAAACTGCAAGTCTAATGATTTTCAATAGATAATTATAAAAAGTAGCCTAAGAAAAAATAATTATACTGTAGTTTTAAATTTTTAAATTAAAAGTAATTTAACAGTTTATTTTTTCAGAAACTTTATTTTATTAACAGTATGAAAATTATAGCTTAAAGTATCTTAAATCTACATTTACAGGGTATGTTATTAGACTCATGAGTATACACGAAACGAACATCGAGCTCGTATAAACATTAATTGGACAACATACAACATACCAACAATTAAAGAAAGAGTATTTCAAGCACCTCATAAACTTTTTATAATAAAAAGAGAAACTTTTTATTCACTTTTGTTACATCATGACAAAGCGCTGGCGCAATTTGTTAAGAATTATCACTAATTGATGGCTTAAATTTTTTATTAAGTATCTAAAAAACACTTGTTTAGAGTTGAAAGAAATATGACGGTATAAAAATTTAATTTACTAAGATTTGATTCTTGAATAAGAAACCTGCGAGTGAATTATTAATAAAATTTTATATAAATAAAAGTAAACATAAAGTTCTAATCTATAAAATCAGAGTAATTGTAACCTAAAATCGAGTTATGTCAAAACTAATCATTTTAAACAAACACCTTATTTAACAAAATTTCAATTGTAAATTTAAATTTATTTTTAATTTTAATTGAAAAAAGTTACTTTTTAAAGTTTTATGGACATAATATCTTAATAAATTGACTAGATGCTAAGGAAAATTTATTTTTATATAAGCTTATGTAGAGTATATTACAGTTTTTAACTTTGTTGATGTCAATTTTCAGTAACTTAAACAGTTTATTATGAATAAAAATACTTTCAATCATAAATTATTATATGTAAGAGCCAGCATTAAACTTTTCTAAACATACAAGAAAATTCGCTGCAGAAGTAAAAACAAGCTTTATAAAGAAAACAGTACACTTTTACTTTTACACAATTTTCGTTTATTTATAACTTTGACGTTTCTCTTTCGTTACGTCATTAATGTTTCCCGAGCTAATGCTAATGAATTTGTTGACATTTTTTTAACTACCTTATTTAAACATAAACAAATATTTAAGGTAATTTATTTCATGGCTTTTTTTTAATTACAAAGTAAACTTTTTTAACATAAACAATTGTAAAGAATAAACTCAATGATTTATGCCTAGCAATTTTATTAAAAATTAAAACTTTATAACATACAAAAAAAGCTTAAACTAGGTGGTTTGCATAATTAACTTCTACACTTCAATAGATATAATTTATCTAAAAAACAAATTTACTAATAAAATGTGAAAAGAACACTTAAATACTTTAGTTTGTAAAATCACAAAAACTACTTTATTATATTTAACAGTTTACAAAAAACTTAATTACATATTTATCATGATTTAGCTTAGGTTAACTTCAATTATGTAAAAAAGTATTTTAATTTACTTATAGAATAAATATAAACTAAGACAACTATAAAAACATGACTAACGTAAATAAATTTTAATAGTATTTATTCTTGCAATATACAAGTAAATAAGTTAATTAATAAGGTTTAATATAAATTATAAAATGATATGATGTTGAAGTATGAAAAAATAATAAAAAAGCTGGTTTGAGCTTTTTAAAATTTGATAACAGGAGACAAAATCTTAAAGATTATCGCTTTAAAAAGTGCAGCACTATATTTTGCTTAAAGTTAAAAAATTTTTAATAAAAATCAAATGTAACGTCACTGTTAAGTTCATATGTAGCTTTTTAAATGATGGTTTAAATTCTTTAAAGCAAACTTTTAACTGTTGTTATGAAATTAAGATATGTAATTATTATTGTTTTTGTTTAATTAAGCAAACTAAATGTTTTAGTTTTTGAAAATAAATTGTTTAAGTGTTAATAACAATTTATTTCTCTATGTATTTTGCTACCTACGTAAAAAATCGTCTTTTCAAACTTTTTCGACTAAATTGGTTCTTATAGTTATTAATAATTACTGGAGTTTTGTTTTGTATTTTATCTAAATTACTAAAATTGATGAGTAAAACTAATGTAAAAACTCAATCAAAAAAATTATTTGTTGATTTTTATTAGTGTTTATTCAAGTTTTAAACAAAGTAAGCTGAATTACGAATTGGTAAAACATGTAGAAAACTGTTTATATTTCAATTGGTAAGCTTATAAATATTTTTAAGGTAAAATTAGAGTTTGTTAACACCAGAAAACTAAATGCAGAAAATTTTTTAAACTTAAGAACTCAAATGAATTTTTTTATTTAATGTCAATATACAACTAAGACGATTTATTAGTATTTTGCTTTAAATTAAACAATTTTATATACAATAATTAGTGTTAAATATTTTTGTATATCTTATAGGTTAAAGTATCGGTACATTTATAATCAAATAAAAACATAGATAAGAAAAAAATTATTTAGTAAGTTGATGAACTAGTATAATTTTTAAGGCAAACTTAATTTTATAATCAACTAAGATCTGCTTTACCATAACCATCTATAATCTCTCAAAAAGTTTTTTGCAAATATTAGGACTAATTTTTAACTCCAACAAACTTCAATTAAATATTTTAAGTGTCTAAAAATGTTATAAATTTTTCCATTAAGTCAATAAATCATTAAACGCATAAATAAAAAAATATTGCTAATAAAGTTGGTAAGAAATTGGTTTTTTAAGCTGTGTTTATACAACAACAGTTGCATAACAAATTTTATATTTTACTGTTTCAAATCTAGTTAAATCTAAATTTTTAAATTTTTTAGTTTGTTTAAGTTCAAGCTTTTTAGCTTACTTTAGCATATTTTAAAAATTAGGTTTATAGTATAACTTATGTTTAAAGTAATTATAGAATTTTTAATTAATTTAATTTGACTGTGCAGAAGTTTCACGACAAGGTTTTCCGAACTCATTTACTAAATCGCCCGCTTTTCTGTAATTTGAAAAAAAAAATCGCCCCCCACGATTTTACAAAGTTGTTTTTCTGTTGAGTACAAACTTTTGAGCTAAAAAAAGTTGTGTTCGAAATGTAATTTAGTCTTGTACTTCTTATGCACTCACTTTTGTGTTCAAAGTAGTTTACAGGGATTGAAAAAACATTTTACAGTTATTTTCTTAGAAGCCAAGTAAAGTGTATTAAAATACATAATTATTAAAAAGCCTTGTGTAATCTGTTATCAATCCTGTTTAAGTATGAACTGTTTTGAAACTAATGAAACTTTTAGGTCAGTGGTGGACAACTTTTGTAGTCAGCAATTCATATTTACTAAAAAATCTTTTCTAGTTTCAACTCGTTAAAAAAATGTAATTGCGGGCTGCATAACTTAAAAAAATAACAAATAGGATAATAAAAAAACTCGAACAAAACTGTAATAAAATGATTTAGTGTTATTGTGATCTAGGAAATACTATTGTGAACTGAAAATGAGATGAAAGCGTATTTCAAAATATTAAGTATAAAAAAACTAAAATTTATTTATTTTGCACAAGTAGTTTTCAATTTACTTTGCGGGTCGAAATTCGACAGGATCTGCGACTTGATCTGAGCTGTACGTTACTTTTCTGAAATCTTAACTGAAACTTGTCATAGTAATAATATCTCACTTAACAAATTTCGGACATTTAGAAGTTAATACTAAATAACTTATTTAAGCCGCACAAAATACTTAAATTAATTTTTAAATAGGAATATTCTAAAATAACTATACCAGAGATTTAAAAACTATAAAAATAAACAGTTTATTTTACACATAATAAATTAAAACTAAAAAATAATTTCTGATCTAGTTTAAGGAAGTTTGACCGACTGGTTGATTATCTCACATGAAAAGTGGTTTCATCAACAGCTTCAGAAAATGCAGTAAATTTATTAATATCAATGCTAAGATATATTGTAAGCAAGTTAGTTGTAAAGTAAAGAATTTAATTTTAAACTTTTTAAACTATTTGTTTCGTAGTAGAATGCCATGAAATAGTACTTGCTTTGGAATAATCTTTAGGGAACTAAACCTGAATTCTAACATTTTTTTTCTTTATTTAAATTCAAAAAAAAATCTAATAGTTAACACTTAATTCTGTGAACAGGAAGTAATCAATTAAAAAAGACTTTTAACTAGGTTAAAATTTTGTTTTGCAACTGTAGCAGTATTTTTGATAGCTTATCTAATTCTGTTAAAAAAGTTTTTTTTTTTCTAGCTATTAGCCTATAATAATAAAACAAAGGAAAATAGTGAAAAACTAAAAGCTAGTGTTGAAGTATTAAAATAAACTAAGTATAATTTTATTTCTTATATATATTGAATAAGACAAAACAAAAAACAGTTGTATTAATAGTTTAAAACTCCTTATATAATAATAAATTTTTTAACAAATACAAATCAAGTTAGAAAATAAAATAGAGTTTAAGAAACTTTTAAATGAAAAAGTAGAAGTTATTTCAAATATTGACCTCAAATTTATACTCTTCTAAAACAAAAAAATTCGAACAAAAACATTAACTTCTAAAACAAAAAAATTAGAAATAAAACTTTAGGGATTATTAAAATTTTACAATCAGATAATAGTTATATAGCGATATAAGTTATATACAGATTAAACAAGTAATAACAAAAACCTGTGAAATAAAGGTTTTTAAAAAAAATAGTTTAATCACTATGCTAAAAAAACTTTTAGTGTAATGTAAAACGACGAATATGAACTACAAAATTAATCAGGTCAAAATAAAACTATTAAAAATTTTAAAACATAAACCATTTATTAAATATATTAGACTTCCGCTTGAGTTCGCACTTTGAAAAAAATCAAAAAGTGCAAACTAAAAAAATTATTACCATATTTTTTTACAAAATGACAAATTTTAATATGTTATATGCAATAGTATAATGAATAAACATGAAATCAAATAAAAGATAAAACAAACTTTTATTAAAAAAAAGATCTATATAAGCTATATAAGCTATTAAATATTATATATTTTTTTATTAATGTTTAGCTAGTATTAGACTTTACTTTAGTTAAATTTCGGAAAATATAAGTTTGCACTTTTTTTTTGGGTAAAAAGTGCGAACTCAAGAGGAAGTCTACCGAAAATAATATTTATTAGGCATTATGCAAACCTGTTGTAGAATAAATAGCTTAATAAAGTTGTTATTATAAAAAGACTACTTAAATACAATACAAACCAGGTTAAATAAGTAATACTTCAAAAGATCAAATAAAATTAAAAAACTTCCATAAAATAATGTCTGCTACTGAAGTCTAATATAATGTGAAGGATGAGGAATATGACTGCTTGCAAGTTTTTCTAATCTGATTTTTAATTAGTAAAATAGAGCCTTAAGTCACTTCCTTTATAAATATCTAGATTAGACCTTTTGCTCAAGATGTTGATAACTGAACTTGAAGCTTTCTCAACAACATAGCTAGAAGGAAAAGCTATAAACAACAATCTAAACTCCTCTAAAATAATTGGATACTTTTGCCTTAGTTTTTGTTGATTCCAAAAGCTTTCATATCGTTCTTTGGAAGAATTTACTTTAAGTTCAAGGTCAGTTTGTAAGTCTGAGAAGGTTTCCTGTAAGTCGTTTACTTCAAAAGTATTTGCCTCGAAGGGATTCATATTTGTATCTATATGATAGCTTTTTTGTGTCAAATCTAAATTTTACTACTTAGAATGTTAAAATTGTAAAAATTCCAGATTTTTTCCAGGTTTTTTTTTGCTTAAATTGTCAAATTCTAGGTTTTTCCAGGTTTCTAGGTAAATTGGCAATCCTGTATAGCTTTATTTCAAAGTCTAACTTAGTGACTTTTCAAAAAACAACTGGAAATATCATGTGGTCATAGTTAATAATAAATAAAATAGATTTTTACAAACCATTTATGATCCCAAATAACATATATGCCAGAATATAAAATAGTGAGAGGGATTCCAATCGTCTATGATCTATTTAATTGTTAAATAAGGAAATTTATGAATAAAAATATAGTATTTTCTTGAAACTAGGAGTCATAAGCACTTGTTTTTTTTTTTCTATTTTTTTACACAAATAAAATAAATTTTTTGTTTAAGTTTTACCTCAGGGTCAAAAAATTGATGGCAAGCTAAATTTAGTAAAATAGCAAGAAAAAAAAAATCTCATGACAGCCCAAAATTTTGAAATCGTCCCCTTTTCGCCCCCTTACTAGTTATCGCCCACCCTTTCGCCCCCTTAATAATTAACGCCCCCCGAATTACTAGAATCGCCCCCAGTGGGCGATATCGCCCACTTTGGGAAATCCTGTTTTATGATTTTACAACAAAAAAGCTTTAGAACAAATTAATTTGTCTGTAGAGCTTTTCTACTTGTGTGTTTAATTTTGGTCTTTTAAAAGTTTATATTTTAAGCTACTTAGTTCATCTCCAGCACAATAGTTTAGAACTTTAAATTTGGTTGAAATATTTGAGTTTAAGTTAAAAAAACTGTTTTAAATAGTTTATTACCTCTAATAATGTTTACCATGTCAATACTTTGACAATTAAAAGCAAAAATTCAATAATTTTATAGTTATTGTTTGAATCGGTTTGCTAGATGTTATTCGTAGATACAAACAAGTTATTTTAAATTTATTTTAAGTAAAACTTAGAATAGCAACTGTTGAGACAATAAAAAAAAAATTAGTTATATGAATAGTTACTGTTATTGTACGAATAAAAATAAAACATAACAGCTTCGAATTAAACAAACTGATAATCTTTTTTTAATCGAGACTTCACATTATAAACCTTATTTCGCAGCTTATACGCTGCAAGCTACTTATGAGAAAATAATATCAGAACTGATAGTCAGAACATAAAAGTTAAATAAATAATAAAAAAACAAAGTTTTAATGTGACAACACTAAGCAAAACAAATACTTATTTATTTTAAACAGAAAATCGCGTGAAGCTTTTAACTTTATATTAGCTAATAGCTCGCTAAATAAAATTTAATTTTAATTAATATTTAAATAAACATAACTAAACAGGATGTAAAAAAAATTTAAAAGTTCTACTACATTACTTACAAACACACAAACAAAACAGTATGATTTATTAAACGATAAAAAAAACGTTCAAAAATATTTACTCCTTGGACCTGGTAAAAACCTTCGGTTATCGAGTCGTACACCACGGATGCTTTTTATCGTCTTGTCCAGGACGTCCGGAAATAGTATACTTAAAAGTTAGGTATTTTTTAAAACTTAAATTTTTTATAATGAAATAAAGCTTACTTTTACAAAAAATTTTAATTACTTTATAGTAAATTAGCCAATTTTACCGATGTCTTAATATACAGAAATTAAATGAAAAATAAAATCTTTAGTTTTCATATTGTTACATACAAGAATCAATAAAAACATTCAAAGTAGTTTTAAGATTATAAACTTTGTTCAGTAAATCTATAACCATTAGGAATATTCCGGTATTAATCTATTTACAGAGTAGAACATTTGATAGATGTTCCATTTCATCTAAATACTGTAAATCTTATATATGAATTTTAACTATCAGAATATCGTATATTTTAAAAGCTTTTCATTCGGTTTATAAAATATATAATGTTTATTTAGATTAAACTAAATATTTGATCACTTTAATAAATTTGAAGTTTTTGAAAAACAAAACTGAACTTAAACATTATTAAGTTTAATTTACTTTTTATGTTAAAATTTTATGTATTTTATCTAAATAAAAATAAATGTAAAGAAAATAAGACGTAACTCATTTAATGCTAAAAATTATTTGAAAAATAAATAAAAAATTTTAAACATTAGGTGTGAGATTTAATGATTTAACAAAAAATTGAGCTGGTTCAAGCTCTTTAAACAAACTCTCAGCGATGATAACACGGAACAACTGTTTCTAAAGTTAAAGCGAAAAAACAAACCATTTACAATACAAACTATCACTCAATTTTCATTTGTTACGTCATTATCAAAAATAAGTGCAGCTATAACAACTTTTTTTTTGAATATTTTTTCTTGCTGATAATTAATAGGTTTTAAGAAGAATAGTTTGAAGTATTATAACGGGTAAATAAGTTTTATTTTATTGGTTTAAACCTTTTTTTTGTAATTTACCTAAACTAAAGTACATAATTTTTTTTTTTGATCGTTTAACAACGTATTTCTCGTTAAAAGTTATACATGTTTTGGACTTAGTTAACACACTTTGATTTTATACTTTGTAATATGTTTTACCTTATTTTCAATTTAAATGTAAATATATATTTAAAATTTGAAATACTAGCTTTTAACTTTATTTGTACATTAAATTTAGCTATTGCAAATGATTTAATGTACTTAAAAATACTAGATTCTTCGAGATTGATAAATTGAAAGTTAATTGATTTTTATTGTAATAATTTACATCAGTAAAGTATATCTCTAACAAGGATGTACAGTTGTTTATATTTATAAGTTTTTATTTTAATAAAAATATTACATAGGGGTGGTTTTAAGCTAATCAGTTGGTGCCAAGTTAAAAGCTTCTTCAAATGATTTAAAATTTTTTACAGAGTGTGTTTTTTTTAAATTTAATTACATAATTTTTTTCTAACTTAAAAATCAGTAGTATTTGTAAAAGTAAGCACCCTAGTGTACATCTTATTTGGCTTTTACTGTTTTCTTACAATGTTAATTTCTATGTAGAGCTCTATTAAGTGTGTTAACCTAATAATACACAGAAACATGTGTTATGTTACTAAAGAAAGAGTAATGTGTAAATTTTTTAGTATAACCACAAAAGCATAGTTTTTACTTTAAGTTTTATACAGTATTTAATTAAAATTTTAAGCAACTTAGAAAAAACATTATCTTCAGAGTATTAACTTAAAACTAAAAAGAAAAACGTGAAATAGAGAGCTACATTTAATAAAAAGTATTTATCCATTCGAATGTCAAGTTTCCGAAAAGAAATGTTTTGATACGGTGACACATCAGTTAGCAACAGGTTTTAAAACAAAATATATAGAAATAGAGATTGATTAGTTTGTTTAGTTTTAAAATGCAGATTAGACTAATCTCTTTTTCAAAAATATAGTACTATTTTAGAGTTAAATAGGTTAATGTTTAGTAATTTCTTGTATTTATTTAAAACATATAGTTAAAAAGTTTTACCAATATTTAGTAAAAGTAATTTAATTGAAACTATTTCAAGTTCATAGAATTATTTTAGTTGTAGACAAAGTAACGAATAAAAGCATTTATAGAGTATTATATAATTAAAAACATCTATCTTACACTGTAAGTTGTACACTACATAGTGTATAACTTAATAAAAATATAAGGTGGTTTAATAATTTCAAATTTATGTATTTTGTTACATTTAAGTTTCTGGAAATATAAATATTGAAATACTTTTTAGTAAAAATTTTATTTATTGCAAAAATAAAACTTAATATATACGTTTGTAAGAACTATACCATGAGCATACAGAATCTGTTCGAACGAATTACTTCAATCAGAGGTTGAGAGAATAAAAGAAATTTTAATAAAAAACGGTTACCCACCAGATTTGATTAAGAGGTCGATAAAATCACACCAAAATAAGATAAATCAACCTAGGCTATTTGGACCGGAGAAGTTCCCAGCAGTTTTAAAACTACCTTATTTTGGAGAAAAATCACGAGTATTTGAGAGCAAAGTAAAAGACTTAACAAAAACATCTCACAATCAAGTGTTTCCAAGAGTTATATTTCTTTCAAAATCTTTATTAAAAGTGCAGTTGAAGGACCCGATACCAGACCAAGACAAAAGTTGTATAGTGTACAAGTTTAATTGCTCTTGCGAAAAGAGCTATATCGGTAAGACCTCTAGGCACTTAAAAACCAGAATAAAAGAACATCTACCTGCTTGTGTAATTAAATTCATTGAACAAGAACCTGAAATTGAGTCAACAGCAACAAAAAACGCAGCAAAAAGATCTTCAGTTACAGAACATCTAATAAACAATACATATTGTGCTAGGAAATATGAAATATCCAGATTTAGAATAATCCATCACTGCAATAGTGTGTTTGATCTCGTGAAGTTGGAGGCTATCTCTATATTTTTGGAGAAACCAGAACTGTGTAAACAGAAGGAGTATTTGGTTAAATTATCTATTTTTTATCCATTAGTAGGATTTGAGTTTAACTGTTTATTACTTTACACTCATTATTTATTGTGCTTATTACTTTGTTAGTTTTAACTTTTGTGTTTTTGTTTAAAATCTTCTAATAATTTTAAATTTTTTCTACTGTTAAGTACTGACGAAAAACAGTGTAATACGTATAAACTATCACATAAAAAACTTCAGAGAGTGTTTTATTTATTAGTTTTGCATTAAATATGAATTAGCTAACAATGTTTAAAGTATTAAAAAAATATGATACTTAAGCCGAATCGCTAAAGTATCGCTAACATGCGTTTTACTTTAACTTGATTTTAATGACATAGGCAAATAAATTAATTAAGAAAAAACGAAACTGTTATAAACGTTTAGCTGTGTTTCATTCTGCCTAAAACTTTTAATTTTGATTAAATTTTTTAAGCTATAATTGATTATTTGATTTAATTAATAGGTAAAAAAGCTAACATTTTGATTTTTTAGACAAAAAGCTTTTAATACTTTAGAAAGCTCAGTTACACTAACTTACTTTTTTTAGTTTTGTTAGGTATAATATATTCAAAGTTACAGTCTAAGAACACAAAACTTTATAGTTAGGTCAAAGTACATTTAAATTTTTTTAAGAGAGAAAGAAACAACAATCTGTTTCAACTCGTTTTCAAAACTTGATTACAATTAAAAATTCATTAATAATTTTATGTATGTTTTATATATATATTATCTATATTTTTTAACAAGTTGTCAAAGTAGTTATAAAATATTCCAGTTGTATAATTCTTAAATAAAGGCAAGCAATTACCTCTTACAAATGATTGAAAAAAACTATCTCCGTATCAACTTTTTAAACTTATTGATATTATTTCGCATAGAATATGTGCATTATTTAGATCATTTAAATAGTTGAAGAAATGACCTCCGTACTATTTTTTTAATATTATTTTGATTAAATATTTAGAAGTTAAGAATAAAAGAAAGCTAACTACATTTCTTTTGTTACGTTACTGCGGAAACATTCTTGCTATTACAATGAAACAAATGCGCAAAATTCAAAACAGTCTAGAAAAATACCCAACTGACACTTAAATTTTTATTTTATAAATTTTAAATGCCTTATGACCTATTAAAAAAATAATAATATATAGTTTTTTTTTCTAATATATAAAATAAAAATGCTTAGATTGATAATAAAAACAACATGACTAGTACTTAAAACATTAAAATTTTAGCTTGCAAGTAGCTTTATAAAATTTAAGAAGTTTAAAAAAATAGTTTGATTTTAATAGAATTTAATTAATTTATATAAAATTATTAAAAATAAAAAAAACTGACAAATTTTGTGCATGACTAGCACGATTAGGTATTGTAAAAGCTATTTTATCAATTTTATCTTATTTTGCCTGTGATTATTTTTTAAATTCTATACATTTGTACCTTTTACAAAATGCAAAAAGTAAGGTAAATAGTTTAAGTTACATTTGTTGCAATTCTTATAGCAGTTTAAAAAAAAAAGAACAGAATGTGTTTGAAGGCAAAAAACACATTAGTATGTAATATATAAGTTATATAATAATAGAAGACAGAATATATGTGTTTGCGAGCTATTAGCTCGTTCAAAAATTCAAGAAATTTTCAAAACTTTCTTGATACTTCAATTAGTCTTTAAGGCTTAAACAGAGATGTAAGAATAAATACCATAATATTCTCATTGTTACGTCACTGTAATTAGCAGACGAGCAGAGTAGTAAAGCGACTTTACTTTTGACTTGGCTAAATATCTTTGTTAAATACTAAAATTTATAAAAGTTAAAGTTTAAAATTACGTAAACATAAAAACTTTTATTATATTTAAATCTAATCAATCTACTATTTCATAACTAACAGCTTTATTTAACGGTAGGAAACTTAAAATTGGCCTATCAAAAAAAAATAGCTTAATTAACAAGTCAATACAAAAATTACTGATTAAAATTGTAATGTTTCTGTTATATAACTTACTAAGAAATTCTCCAGGCTAACGTTTTACTTAGTTTAATAAAACAATTGAAGTGATGAGTTACACCTCAATGGTAATAAGCAAAACTAAAAACTTTTAACAATAGAACTGACTTAATGAGTTTATCTTAGAATCTTAGTTTTTTGTTAGAACGCCTAAATGTGCAATTAAGCCTTTCAAATATTAGGAGCTCAATAAAAGAGAACACTAGACTTTATTTTTACTTTGACTTATCTGCTTTTGCTGATAACTTTCTATTAACTTTAAGTTATTAATAAATACAATTCAAAAGGTTTTTTATCTTTTTAAATAGAAAATGTATACAACTAAGCTTAATCTATTTAGTCAATAAGCTTAGGATTAACGCCGTTTTGTCTATTTAAATCATTCACTTAATAAGTGGAAACTTTTAAATATTAATATAAATATATATTACTTGTGAAAAGAAAACAAGACGTTTTCAAAATTTAAACAACAATTTAACTTTTATTTTATACGTTTCCATGAATTAAATAAACGGTTATAAGAAAAATTTTAATAATTAAATAAGTTTTTATAATACTACTAGACTTTGTAGCAGTAAACAAAAACAAATAATACAAATTAAATGTATTCCTTATTAATTAAACTGAATTCTAAAAAACTTCGAGCAAAAAGCTTGGCAAAACTTTTATCAGAACAAAATTATTAAGAATTTGTTTGAAAAACATTTTGAAACGTTTCAATGTCTAAACAATTAACAATTGCGAAACAAAACCTAAGTTTTTTTTAACGCTTTAAACATGTTTTTAATCGCTCTCGATTTTGATACAACACCTTTAAATCTTATCAAAACTAAGCAGTATACCTTGATTATAACTTCCTAGTTTTAAATTGTTTTGAAACAAAAAAAACCTAAGATAGAACTTAAGTATGATATATTGAGTTTTCATGGAAAAATTGAAAAAAAATATATTCTTAAACTTTTACAATGCAGAAATATCTTTTAACTAAAAAAAGCTTTGAATCTTATACAATTAAAAAAGTATTTAAATTAATAAATTTATTTACATATATATTTATTGAAGTTTAATATTTTTTAAATTACTTTAAAAATCGTAAACATTATTTTCTAAAAACGTAGTGTTTTTATTTGGGAGCGGTAATATTTTTTTTTCAAATACTCTTTCTCAATTTATTTTTAATATACTATTCTACGTTGTACATGTATGTGAATTATAAGAAAAATGTATTTACAATAAAAAACTGACGCAATAAAATTTAATCATTTTTTATAAACTAATTAGTTTATTAAAGATTTTATTTTGCGAGCTGTAAGCTCGTTCTTAAATTCTAGTCTATGCTATTAGAAAGCAATATTTGTTAAAATTTAATACAGTAAAGTAGAAAAAAAAAAAAGGGTAAATATCTTTTCGTAATTTCACAAAAACGAACATATGCTAGATTGTTTAAAAACGACGTTAGTTTTTGACGACTGCATATTTTGTCACCCAAAAACAGTTAAGGTTTCATATAATACTTTACACAATCCTTTAATTTTTGAAATAATTTTACTAAAATTTAAAATCATATTAGATTTAATAAAATCCTAGAATGTGTCAAAAAGCAGTTATTCATATTTAAATTTTCTAATTTATCTGATTTTGATAAAACTAAATTCAATTATTTGATTTTTTAATAAATAAAACCAAAAAATTATACATAAAAAAGTTAATATTGTTAATACACTTTAACTGCATTTAAAAAATATTGAAAACAAGTTAACTAATTTTAGAAAAAAGTTAAAGTTTTTACTATGATGTCACCAGGCGATGAGTTATTAAGAAAAAAAAAATCAAAAACTTCCGACTGGCTTTATTTTTCTTAAGTTACATTTCGACCCTAGAAAAAGTTGAATTAAAACATTCAAAACTATTAAAAATTTGATATTTTTTTATTTTAAGTTACTTACTTATCATCTTTTAGTATTTTAAAACTTGAAACAGAAATTTTATATGTACCAGCTACCAAACTTAAAAAATCGTAACTAACTAAGGAAATAAGCTTTGTGGAAAAGTGCACATAATTAAAATATAAAAACTTAAGCAATTTTAAGTTACGTTATGTTAAAATTTAAATGCTGTTGTAAAAAAACAAAAAAATATTTTATTTTTTTACTAGAAAACAACTTTATAGACAATTTTTTTTTAATGTCTCCATTAAAGAAGTATAACGAAAAATATTAAAAATAAAACACTAACTGACTGAGTTTAGCTTTTAAGCCTTTTTTATGAATTTTAAACTATAGTAAAAGTATAAATATTTAATGATAAAATATATTATTAGCCTACTGCAAACATTACTGATAAAGATATTTACTTAATAAATGCATGGTAATTTTTGACTAATGAAATTAGTAAAATAAAACAAAATTAATTTATTTATATCAAAAATGTACATTGATTACACTTTATTGATTTAAGTTTTACTTATAGGTTTGAAGTTACATAAGTAAAATAAGATTAAATATTACTAATTTTGAGTTGTTTAAAACTAAGATTTAAATTCTAAAATTAATAAATTATGCAAAAATGTTTTGTCTTTGAAAGGTACATGCTGTTTTATCATATGGAAACTTTGTATACTTATTTTGTAATTAAATTATATTAATCTAAATACGAGCATAGTCTTACTACTTATTTAAATCAAAATATACTACAAGCTTTTTTTTCAATTATAAAGGATAGTTACAAATACTACATAACTGCATACTTTTATTTTCTAATAAACAACTAACAAACTGCAGACGCAAGTAACAAGCAAAACCAAAAAAAAACTTTAGCACATAGAAATAGTAATACGTAAATAAAAGTGTTACTAGTTGCTTGCATGTATAATTAATAAAAAAAAATTATCCTTACAAAAACATATTCTATCTTTGATAACTATAGTTATACCAAAAAAAAACAAATATAGTTTGTGCGTGATAATTTGTATTAACTATAATATTAACATTTCTTGTTTTAAAACTACAGCCTTTTATAAAAACAATAAAAATTAATTTGAAACAATTAAAGTTACGGTTTCAACAATTCTTAAACAGATATGGAAAATACTTAAGAATATAAAAACTTATTATTATTAAGCAAATGCATAACTATCACCACAATTAAAGACAGTAAGTATATTTATGTATGCGAGCTACTAGCTCGTTTTTAAAAAAATGTTTCACAAATGATGAGACGCGAGCGTTTATTTGAAACAGCCTTTAACGATTAGGTAGAAAAAAAACAAAAAAGTCGAATTTTTATTTTAACGTCACTATATTGAGCTGACACTTGCAATTTATAGTTTAAACGACAAATTTTTTGACTTAGTTAAATGCCTTTGTTTACTGCCGATAGCTTTAAAAAAGAAAATATTTTTTATTTTATGATAATTTTGAAATGCTAGTTAGTACTTTATATTTATTTAAAACAAAATAAAACGTATTAATTATTACAAATACTTTGATAAAAACTTTTGAAAAAATTGATGTTTTTAAATTTTTTTGTATCATTTACTTTTTTACATTCTTACGGAAAAGGAAAACCTAACGTATAGTTTTTCTTTATTTTAAAAATATTTATTATAAAACAAATAGCATTAAAAAACTAATTGATATTTTGATCTTTTTTTCATTTTAAATGATTATATAAACCGATAACTAGATTAATAAATACTACAGTAAAAATAAAGAGAATAAAATATGTATAAAAAATCTCCATTTAGTATATTAATTAAGCTTAAGTTTGTAAAAAGCTGTTTTTTACTATAAAAACTTTGTATACAGTAAACTTTGTATTTTAAATAAAAAAAAAAATAAAGTTCTACAATTAAACGAGCTTGTTTTAACTCTTCTTCATTACATAGCAATTTATTATATGATTTGATTTTTAGAAAACAAATAAAGAGATCTTAATACTAAAGGAAAATAATGATTTGATTTTTGAAGACTTCACTTTACAAACTAAGTTTTGGTCAAAGAACTCGTCGGTGGTTAAATAAATTTTATTAAAATATAATTTGATTAAAAATAAAATCATTCTATTTTAATACGATTTATTTAAGCACTGAAGAAGTCTTTGAAGGAAATTTAGTTTGTAGAATTAAGTCTTAATAGAATAATTACATAACATTTTTTGTAAGTGTAAAGATATTATAGTACATAGTTTATCTATGCAGAAGTTTTTTGAAAAGTTTTTTTTTTGTTACGTCATAGCTAGTCTGAGATACAGCAATAATGATATACTACACAGTGGGCTGGCAAGTGGCCATTGACTATTTTCGCGACTAAACAGATAAAGCATGATTTTTATTTAATTGTTTAAAAGCAGGGTTTCGTCTTTTAAAAACTGGGTTTATTTCTGTTCTGCTTAAAGTATACTAAAAGTTATGTAAGCTTAAATGTAGCTAAAGTTTGCTTTTTTTTAAGTTTAAAAACGCCTCGAAAAATGCTTAAATTTTTGTCAAAATTAAGGTCTACATCTACTGTTAAAAAACACTTTAAAAGCTTTTATACAAATATTTTTTTTTAAAGTTTTTTCATTTCTTTGGTTTAGTGTTAATTGAAAAAAGTCAAAATTCTTTGAATATTTAAATGTTAAAGTATATTATTTCTCATTTAAAAAATCTTTTATTCTCGTTGAAAATTCAATGATGATTTTCTTGCAATTTAGGGTTTTTTTTAGGGTTAATTTTCTGAATTCGCCAACGTACAAACAACATATTTTTTTTTATATAATTTAGTAAAAATGACAAGGTTTTTATATAAAAATTTACAGACAAATCTATAATGTGAAATATAACTATTTTTTTAGGTTTTTACAAGCGATTTTTCTGTTTAAAAATTTGATATACTATTCTATCCCTGGTTTTTCACTATGATAAAAAAGACCATTTTGTATGTTCTAGAAGGTTTTTAATGTGTATAGATCCACTTACTTTTGTTTACAGGTCATTTAAGCTCCAAGAATGATGACAACAGTTAGTATTGGTCAAAACATGGTAGCTTAGGATATGTTTTAGTTATTGAAATAGTTTTTTTTTTTACTATTTTAGCAAATTTAAGGTATTGTAGTACTGAAGTTATTATAGTAGTTTTTGTAAAAGTAATGTTTTTATTTATGATACAAGATAGCTAGAGTATTGCATCTGATTAAAACTAAAATAGTTTTGTAGATTTATTACTATAACTTATTTAAACCTAGCAGTAATATTGATAATTTAACCAACATCGAGATATACAATTACAAATGAAGAGCACTTGACTTTACATCCGCTTCACAGTTACCTCAGAGTTTTCGGATTGATCTATAAAATATGTTATCATGCTGTGGCTGGCCATTTTAATTGGTCAGAATCGAAGTTTGAAGGAATATCTAAAAGTCAATTGTAAATAACTAAATTAAATCAAAAAGAAAACATCAGAAATGTGTAGAAGAATAAGTTATTGTTGCTCTTGAAAAACCGGATCCTGCAGGCCATGGTGGAACTTCTACAACAGGTAACGTAGTCAAAACTTTGCTAAACACCAATAATAGGACTCTGCTGACGAAACATATTTCTGATGTTAGTTTAAAAGAAAACATTGACAAAATTATTTTGTATTTTTCCATTGTTTTATGCCTCATAAATTCTAATTGAAAGATTGAAGTAGAGAAATACTCAGTTTTAAGTCAAAAGCAATGATGCTGGTCATTTCGGTTAAATAGATTCGCTTTACACCAACCGCGCATACTGTTCTTGCACATAGTACTGAACTAATTGACCAAAACAACGGTAGAGGTTTGCTAAATTACACCGAAAGTGGATTGGAAGCTAACAACAAGTTTCTAAGACAGTACAGAATGAACTTTTCAAGGAAAATTTCTCAGTATGAAAATTTTACAGATTGTTTAAATCGATTATGGGACAAGAGTGACTACGATGTTAACAACATTTTAGACTTGCACTTATTGTAAAGAAGTTGGACATATTGCGCGAAGTTGTGTGAAGCTAGATAAAAAAATTTCTTCATGTAGTTCAGAATGGGAAACGTTGTTACATATGCTTTGTGCTACTTAATAGAGTGTTTTATTTATTTTAGAAACTTAATTTCAAAGAAGTTTTAAAAACTTACTGTTTGACTTATATTTTCTAGTAAATTTAAAGTATTTTTTTTTAATCACAGGCTAAACTATTTTGTTTTTTGCACTGGTTTGCAACAAATAAAAGTTTTTATTGTTCAAAATGTTTACGGTTTTTTTTTCTTTTGATAAACTAGTACAAATGTAACGTTATTAATAATACAAACTTTGATATGCACAAAACAGCCTTAAATTAAAAATAAATTGTACTTATAGTATAGTTTCACCCGGATAAATATTGAAAATTCATTCATATTTAAACTAAAATGGGAGTAAATGTGACTCTCTTGAGGTAGCCAACTATTATTTTTATTTTTTTAAGTTTCTTTCTTTAAAGTTTTATTAGAAATTAAAATATTAACTATTTTTTTAAAAATAAACAAACATTATTCATATTGTAACACTAAGTGTAACTTTAAATTGTATTATACTGCTTTTTATGACAGTTTTAACTCAATGGCCACTTGATCCCCATTTTCAGCCCACTGTGTACTAGATTCGCCTTTTGTAGCAGCTCTTTATTAAAATATGGTCAAACTTTAAAATCTAATGTAGCTGTGTTGACATATAATGATATGAGAGTTAAAAAACATTAAAAAGTTTTCGTGTCCTCTAATAGAATAGTTTTTAAATAAAAAAATAACTAAGCACAACTTGATTCTTCTCTCGTAATTATAAAAAATTAAGATCAATAAGTAGTTTATTTTTCGTATAGACTTGAGTTCATAACTTTAAAGTATAAAAATGAAATTTTCAAGCTGTTTAAAACAGCAAAAGATATTAATACCAAGTAATCTTGTTAACACAATAAGTCGAATGAGTGTTTAACTTTTTAAAATAATATAAAAATTGTTTTTTAAGTACAAATTTTATGTTAAGTTAAAATCCTCTTTTTAACATTAATTTTAGTTGTAGTAGTATTGAACTAATACGTTATGTAAGTTATATTCTTTTGATTTTATAAACAAAATTGTTTTCAAAACAATTCGAATCACGTACAACTACTATACCAAATTAATAATATAATAATATAATATAAATAAAAAAAGATGCATTTTTTGTAAAGGTTGAAAAGTTATAAAGTTTAATTGTAGTGTGTAACCAAAAGTAAGTATGAAAATTTTGGAGTACTTAAAATTTTAACTTTCAGTATGTTAAAAATATAATCATCAAATAAATTTGCAGTAAAAAATACTAACGGTTGTATGAACGATAAAAATAAAACTAACAAAAATAATTATTTTATTAACATAAAACTTTATGTATATAATATAAAATAAAAATGTTTGACCGCTTAAAATAAAAAATATGATTTTTTTAACATGTGGTAAATTGATTGAAAGCTTTATTTAAAAATTTTTATAATTAAAAATGAACAGTCTAAACTTATGAAATTAGTTTTACAGATTTAAATATGTTTGAAAAACTGTAAATCACATTAAAAATTTAAAAGCAAAATCAAAAAACAATCATACTAATTTCAATATATTTACTCAAAAGTTTTAATATACCTATTGTGACTTTCTTTTTTGTGACGTCATAATAGTGTTTGTTCAACATTTTTATAAACGTTTTTATTTTTATGCTTTATTTATTTTATTATTAAACACTGATTAGTAAAAGTACGGCTTTCATTCTTAAGTGTAAAGTTTGTTTACATATATCTAACCGACTTACGTATATTCATATTTATCTAAGAAGTATCGCTCGCAAACTTTAACACTATGTAAAAATTGTATGTAAATCTAAAAGTTTAACAAATGATTAATGTTAGCTTTTTATTTTCCTTTTTTAAAAATAAGTTATTTGTTCATATAAGTTTAGCTAGTTAATTTTATGCTTGAGTTTATTTCATATCGGACCTGTTGTGTTATTTTAGATAAAACTAAACAAATCTTATTAAAAAGCTCAAATAAAATCATCCAAATAAGAAATAAGATTATAGACTGCTATACAACGCTTCAAATTCAAATATCTGGCATCAAAGTATGCAATCTAAATATAAATAAATTGTAGTTTATTGCAAAAATAAGTTTATTTAACCTAGTTGTTAAAGCAATAAATGAGCTAAGCTGTATTAAATATACTTAAATAAGTACATAAACGTATATAAAATCAACTGTTATTTTATTTTGCGATCGTAAAATTAATAATAGATATAAATAAAACATTAAAATAAAATCAAACTTTTAGCACTACTTTTAAAAAGTTATACTTTAAACTTATAGTAGTTAACTTTTTTAGGTGTTAAAATAGCATAGTTTAAGTATATTTTTTTCTTTAACATATGATTTTATTTTATATAGAATGAAACTTAAGTTCATTTTTTTATCTCTCTTTTTAATAAAAATGGTATGCTTTTATGTAAGACAAACACTTACCGACCAAAGTAAAACTGATTTAATACATATTACATAGTTTTTACCTGTACCTTTATAAAAGTAGTTTAGTTTTTAAAAACAAGCCTATCTCGTCTAATTAATCTACGTAATAAATTATTAAGTAAACATTAAATCAAAAGACTCGTAAGAAAACTATAAAAAAATTTTAACTTAAAAAGAGAAAATTTTGATAGTTACGTCATTGTATTCTTTAATGTTGCTATAATTCGAAAAAAAATCTAGAATGTCATTTAGGTTATTTAGTAAGATAAAGATAAACTCTTATAAGTTTTATTTGAAAATTTTTTTTCTTCTATAGTGTGTAAACAAACAATTTAATAACATAAGAAGATAAAAATTTTGTTACGTCATAAAACTTCGCATATGTTGCTATAATTTCAATAATTATTTTTACTACGATTTCGCCTCAGTAGTAACAAAAAAAAAACTTTGTTCAGATATAAAGAAAAGTATAAATAAAAAAGGTAAAACTATTATTTCAAAACGCTTACGTAAGCAGATATTAACAGTATGTAAAATTAAAACTTAATATAGTCTAAGTCAGGGTTTCCCAAAGTGGGCGATATCGCCCCCCTGGGGGCGATTTTAGTAAGTCGGGGGGCGATTTTTAGTAAAGGGGCGAAAGGGGGGGCGAAAACTAGTAAGGGGGCGAATGGGGGGCGATTTTATAATTTTGGGGTAATCATAAAATTTTAATTTTTTTTTAACTAATTTTAGCTTGCCATTTAATATTTGACCCTGAGGTAAAACTTAAACAAAAAAGTCCATTTTGTTTACGTAAAATATAGATTTCATTTAGAATATGTAGATAAGAATGTAGAGTTTTTCATTAATAGTCAAGATGAGAAAACAACACAATGTAAAATCACAAAAATGTTTAAGATATCTACACAAAGTATTGATGATGGGCAATTAGCTTCTTATTATCTGTCTCTCATAGTTCCTAAACAAGGACTGCCTCACACCATTGGGGAAACAACGTTTATTCCTGTCTTAAAAAGTTTTGGAAAAAGTCATTCATTATAAAAACACCAGTAATGTTTTACGTTCTATTCATTTAAGCAACAACACTGTGAAAAGACGTATAGATAAAATGTCAGAACGTATTGAACAACAGTTAGTTCGTATGATGTGCAATAATTTTTTTTCGATGCAGGTTAACTAGTCTACTTTGCCGGAGAAGAAATGTAATTTTCTTGTTTGCGTGCGTTTAATAGTTGATAATACAACATACGAAGAACTAGCGTTCTCCCAACTAATGGAATCGTATAGCATAGAACGGATTGTGTTTGAAAAATTGAAAAAATTTTTAAAATAAATAAAATATCTTCCAAACATCTTATAGAAATTGCAACAGATGGTGCTCCGTCTATGATAGAAAAGTATCATGGATTAATCACATATTACGAAGAGTTAAACCCTGACGTATTTACTACTCATTGCGTTATATATCGCCAACAGTTAGTTGCAAAAAACTTGAGCGTCCGTTTAAAGGACTAATTAAATTTTGTGATAAAAGCTGTCAACAAAATAAAAAGGCATGCTTTACAAAGTCGTCTGTTTAAATAGGTGTGCATTGACAATGACGAAGTTTTTGATAAGTTGATAATGCATACAGAAAAGATTTATTTGGTTATCAAAAGGAAACTGTCTAGAAAATTTTTGGATGTTTTTAATTCTGTTATTGATTTTTTTTTCTGATTAGGTATTGGTAGACTATCTTTCTAAAAGAAAAATAGACATTGCTTACACGTCAGACTTAAATGGTAAGATCAATAATCTTAAAAATTAAAAAAAACTTTACAAGGTAAAAACTTGAATCTTGTGAAAGTCAAAAGTAAGATAACCAGTTTCAGAAACCAACTTAAACTTTATGGAAAAAATTCAAAAACACTTTTCACAGTTTGCAAGTTTTTAAAACTTTAAACTTCAAATAAGTTAAGGTGAGTATTTTCAAATCATCTGGAACAGCTTAAATGTGATATTGATAAACGGTTTATTGACGTTTTTTAATTAAACATCCCAAAGTGGATTTTGGATCCCTTAGAAGCTGATATTTTTGAAGTAAACGTTGATTTACAGCAAACTTTCTCAGACGTGCAAACTGACATTGAACTTAAAGTAAATTTTACCAAAGAACGATATGAAATCTTTTGGACTAAACAAAAACTAAAGCAAAAGTAACCAATCATATGGGAAGAAGTTAGATTGTTATTTATAGCTTTTCTTTCTAGCTATGTTGTTGAGAAAGCTTTCAGTTCAGTTATCAACATCTTGAGCAAAAGATCTAATCTAGATATTTGTATAGGAAGTGACTTAAGGCTTTATTTGACTAATTTAGAATCAGATATAGAAAAACTTGTAAGCAGTCATGAAACTTATCCTTCACATTAGATTAGACTTCAGTAGCAGACGTTATTCTTTTTTTAATATTTCTTATTGAACCTGGATAGTATGTATTTGAGTATTCTTTTATAATAACAGTTTTGTTAAGTTATTTATTCTACAACAGGTTTGCTTAATGCCTAATGAACATTAATAACGATAGACTTCCTATTGAGTTCGCACTTTTTACCCAAAAAAAAAAGCAAATTTACATTTTCTTAAATTTGATAGAAAATTATATAACTACTTAAGTATTAATAAAACAAAAACTTTATTATACTTAATAGCTTATATTAATCTATTTTCTTCAATGAATGTTTATTTTGTATTTTAATTGATTTTACGTTTTTTCATAACATTATTGCATTATAACATATTGAAATTTGCCATTTTATAAAAAAAGTGATAATGCATTTTTGAGTTCACGATTTTTGATTTGTTTATAGTGCAAACTCAAGCTGAAGTCTACTGTATTTATTGAGTGGTTTATGTTTGAAAACTATTAATAGTTATGTTTTGACTTGGTTAATTTTGTAGTTTATACTTTTCGTTTTACATTACAATAAAAGTTTTTATAACACAGTGAATAAAATATTTGTTTGAAAGATATTTTTTGACAGTTTTTTTTTATTACTTGTTTAATCTGTATAAATAAAAAAAATTTGATAACCATTAATATTTTTATTTTAAAGGATTTTTTGACATTAAAAGATTATAGATTTTATGTCTCTATTTGAAATGACTTTCACTATTTCTTTTAAAAGATTCTTAACGTCAGTTTTATTTTCTTACTTGATTTATTATTGTTTAAAAATGTATATAATAAAGAATGTTAAAATGGTAGTACAACTGTTTTTTGTTACATCTCAGTTCAAAATATTTTGAAAGTTAAAATGTGTTATTTATTTTGATAGTTCAACCCTAGCTTTTAATTTTTCACTATTTTCCTCTGTTAAATTTTTATAGGTTGATAACTAGAAAATAAATCGATTTTTGAACAGAATTAAATAAGCCATCAAAAGACTGCTACAGTTACAAAATAAAATAATTTAATAAAAGCTGTTTTAATTTATTACTTTCTGATCACAAAATCAACTGTAAAACCTTTATTTTTAGTTTTTTTAAATTTAATAAATAAAAAAAAATGTTAGGAGTAAGTAATAGTTTTTTAAACGTTATTCCAAGTCAAATACTATTTCATGGTATTCTAATACGAAACATATAGTTTAAAAAGTTTAACCTTACAACTAACTTGTTTATATTATCTTTCAGTATTAAAATTTATAATTTTATTGCATTAACAGAAGATATTGATAAAACCACTTTTCATGTGAGATAATCAACCAATCGGTCAAACTTCCTCAAATTAGACCAGCAATGATGTCTTAATATTCATATTTTATGTGTAAAATAAGCTGTACATTCTTATGTAGTTTTTTAATCTATGGTATAGTAATTTTAGAATATGCCTATTTATAAAATAATTTAAGTATGTTGTACGACTTAAGTAAGTTACTTAGCTTCACTTCTAAATGTCCGAAATTCGTTATACAAAAGATTATTATAATGTCAGGTTTTAGTTAAGATTTTAGATGGGTAACATACGGTCCAGATCAAGTCAAATTTCTGCCCGCTAAGTAACTTGAAAACTACTTGTGCAAAACAAATAAAATTTAGTTTTTTGATACTTAATATTTTGAAATATGCTTTCAATTTGGTTTTCAGTTCACAATAGTACTTCCTGATCACAATAATACTAAATCAATTTATTATAATTTTGCTCGAGTTTTATAATTTTCTAATATGTTAGTACAATAAATTATGCACCCCGCAAGTACATTTTTTTAACAAGTTGACACTAGATGGATTTTTTAGTAAAAATGACTTTTTGACTACAAAAGTCGTCCACAACTAACCTAAACGTTTCATTAGTTTCAATACAATTCATATTTAAACAGAATTGGTTACAGATTACACAAGGCTTTTTAATAATTAAGTATTTTAATACACTTTACTGGACTTAAGAGAAAATAACTGTAACTATTTTTCAAGCTCTGTAAATTACTTTAAACACAGCCCAAAGTGCGTGCATAAGAAGTTCCAGACTAAATTACATTTCGAAAACAACTTTTTTGGCTCAAAAGTGGTTACTCAAGAGAAGAAAAAACTTTATAAAATCATGGGGGGCGATTTTTTTTCAAATCTATGAAAAGGGGGCGATTTAGTAAATGAGTTTGGGAAACCCTGGTCTAAGTTATGTACAAGCTTTTTGTTGTTATTCGGTTTACATGTGTATAATAAATATTAGCTTATTTTTGAAAATTAAACTAAAATTTACCATACTTAAACTAAGACAACTATAAAAATGTTACTAACGTAAACAAATATTATTGGTATTTATTCTTGCAATATACAAGTAAATAAGTTAATTAATAAGGTTTAGTAAAAATTATAAAATGATATGATGTTAAAGTATAATATGATAACAAAAAAAGCTGGTTTGAGCTAGCCTTAAAAAAGTTGATAACAGGAGACAAAATCTTAAAGATTACCGTTTTATAAGGTGCACCATTATATTTTGTTTAAGTTCATACTTTTTTTTATAAAAACAAAATGTTACGTCACTGTTAAGTTCATATGCAGCTTTTTAAATTATGCTTAAAATTCTTTGAGGCAAACTTTTAACTATTGTTGTGAAATTAGAATAAGTAGTTATTATAGTTTTTGTTTAGTTGAACAAACTAAATATTTTAGTCTAGCGTTAGATTTAATTTATGTTTTGTTTAAAGGTTAATAACGATTTATTTCTTTATGTATTTTGCTACTTACGTAAATAAATCGTCTTTACAAACTTTTTAAAATAAATTGGTTCTTATAGTTATTAAAAACTTTAATTTTAGCAACAGTTAAAAGTTTTCTTTAAAGAATTTTAAGCACAACTTAAATAGGTAGCTGCATATGAACCTCATTTCTTTGCTGCATATATTATTTCTAAATTTGTTTTCATAAAATGTTTTTTGCACTTTAAGCGTTTTTAAAAGCTGCAATAACTTCAGAAATAATTTTTGATATACTTTAGCTTCTGTTATCAACTTTAAAAAAAGGCTAAACCATCTTCTACGTAATACTTTATTTAAATGTAAATATAATCTTTTTAACTACTTATTGACTTGTATATTGCAAGTAAATATAAGAGTAAATTCTACTTATATAAATATTATGTTTTTTAGTTTTCTTAATTTTTATCATTTAAAAAAATTGGAACGTTTTGTTTTGTAAATAAACTATATTTATTAAAATGTAGAAGTTAGTTGAGTAGAATAACGAAGTTCAAAGTATTTTTTTTGTGTTTCACAAATTTTAAATGTTTAATAAAATCTCTAGGCTTAAACAATTATTTAAATTTTAAGTTTATTCTTTACAGTTATTAGTGTTTACAAAACGAGCTTTTCAATTTAAAAAAAATACTACATCAAATAAATTGTTTATGTTAGACAAAGTAGTTAAAGAAAGTTTAACAAAGTTAATTAGTATTAGCACGTGAGAAAATTAATGACGTAGCGAAAGAGAAACGTAAAATTTAAAAAAAAAGCAAAAATTGTGTAAAAGTTTAAGTCTACTGTTTTCTTATTAAAGCCTAAACCAGCTTAAATGTTAAGTTGTTGAATATTTAAAGCAAATATTATTTTAATGATATAAAACAATATTATATGTGAGTAATAATTCACTAACACTGTAAGTTGTACACTATACAGTTTATAACTTAATAAAAATATGAGCTGGTTTGATATTTTTAAATTTATGTATTGTGTTACATTCAACTTTCTGTAAATATAAAAATTGAACTACTTTTTATTATAATTTTTATTTATTGCAAAAGTAAAACTTAATATATACGTATGCAAGAAAGTTCTGTTTATGAGTTAACAGCAAATAAATAATTGTACAAAACATGAAAAATATTAAGAAAAAAGTATATATAAACATGTTATAAACATGTAACAGTCAAAAACATGTATGTAATTGTACATATGCAAATACTGCAAATACTTTGCGAAAACATGCTAATGAGTTACGCGTTCAAAATCCACTTTCGATCAAAATTAACCCAATTAAGTTCGAGAACCGCTTACCAATAAGGAATAAGGGTTAAGGGTAGCAGTAATAGTGAAAATTAAATAAAAAATAAATAAGTAAATGCATAAAATTTTTAGTATAAAGTAATATTAAACATAATATAAAAAAAAACCCAAATTGATTTTGATAGTATGCCCTAATAAGTATGTGTAGAGTATTGAAAATGCAAGAAAAATATGAAAAAATATAAAAATTCATAAGTTATACAACATTTTAAACAAAATTCTTTAAATTTTTGATTTTAGTTTTATCAATATGATGTCAAAAAGTAGTAAACCGCTTATAACATTAAAAAACATAATTTGCCAGTGTATTTTTAAGTAGATATAAACAAAATTTGATTATACTAAACGCTACAAAATTATAGTGTTTTCTGTTATGACTAAGCCAAAAAGTCAGTCAAAATTTAAAATTGAACAATTTGTAAAAATTTATATATTTTCCATCATGTTTAGCAATAAAAAAGGTTCTAAAAAATTAAAAACTTTATATAACTATCAAAAAAAATTTTGGTTTTAAACAAAAATATACATTTATTATATAAATAATTTAGTTAAAAATATATACATAGTTTAATATATACGTTAACAAAAAATATTTTACTATACGAGTTGGTCAAAGCTTTAAAAAAAGAAAAATAGAAACGAGTAAGCAGAAGAGAGAAGTCGCTGCTTCATCAATTTAAATTTTGTAAAAGTAAAGTTTGCTATCCATATTATTTTTGTTACGTCATTATCAATTTCAAAAGTAGCACTTGATGTTAAGTTTATAACTTTGATCTATTTTATCTTTGATGGGATCAGTTTTAATACTTTTAGTTGGCAACCTTCATATAAAAAACAAAAATAACTATAATTGTACTTCCGAACAAAGTTAGTGATGGTTTAAATTTGAATCTACAAAATTTAATATAATTGACTATTTTTTTTATACTTATCAATAAGCACGTTAACTCACATAATATATGTAAGCTTACTTTAATAGTTATCAGTCATTATTTTATTATATGAACTGTATTAAGTTAAAAACTAAAACAGATGTTGTTAAATATTTAAAAGGTATGCAAAAGCTTATAATTGTGCTAAAAGTACTAAGTTATTTTTTAATGTTAAACCACATAAAAGTTTTAAAATTTAATTATAGTATATCGTTTTCTTCGTCATAGTTCAATATACATCATATAATGCTGGCAATCGTATACTGTAATTTTTAAAGATTTGTACAGATCTGTAAACATATTTAGCATCAATTTTGAACTTTTAGCATGTTTAAAGTTTATGCAAGTAACTAATAAAATGAATCTTTAAAAATAATATTTGAAACTGTTTTTAAATTTCCCTTAGTTACGTCACTACATATTTTAGAGGGAGCAGTAGAAACTATAGCTTTTAACTTTTTTAACAAAATTAAACTAGCTTTGTAAATATTAAATTAGATATAAAAAACATTTACTTTCTATTTCTCTATATTTGTATAAGCTTAGGTATCTTTAAAGCTATACAATTATGACAAAAGTTAAATTGTTAAAAAATTTATTACTTAACAATTGTTTCACGCCAGTTCGATGATCACAAGTAAAAGTAAACATTTAACTTTAATGATATATCTACTGATACTTTATTATTTTTAGTAAAGCTTTTAGATTTAAAATCAATATATAATATGTTTAAAGGTAACTTAGTAGGCTACGATTTATGTGTTTTGTTTTTTGAGTTAAAAAAAGCTCGATTTAATTTTGTTTTTTAGTTATTTAAATGTTTTGACTGAAAAGTAGTACAAACACATAAATTAAAATACTTTCAACACAGTTTTGAATGCTTAAAAAATTAAATTTATAGATAAATCTAGCAGCTATAAAACTATAAAACATTTAAACAAATTATTATTAAGTACAAAACAGAAATTTTAGTTTTGTAAACTACGAGATATACAACGTAGAGGGAAATAAATGTAAGTAAATATCGATAATATTGTTATTAAGATAAGACACTTATCAATAGAAACGAAATTTATTTAAATTATTAAAGAAATGTTTGTATCAGTGTTAAGGAGCTAAGATTTTTTTAAATATTTCTAATAATTTTGATGTTTTTACTTATCTTGACTTTTATAAAACATATTGCTGAATAGCATTTAGTTGTTTTAGAATTTAAAAACAACAATAAACTGTACTTACAATATAAAAGTAATATATTTTTTTTTTTCATTGATAATTGTTCGAGTAGGAGATTTAGTATTTAAAGTATTAAATAATGTATTAAATAACGTAAAATTTCAATAAAAATTCTAATTAATCGTACATATTTCAAAAACTTCGTATTTTATTACATAAATATATAACAACTAACTTAATCTGAATATACTTTAAAGGCTTTGTGTTTCTATTTTTTATATTAAGAGTTTTTAACTCTCAAAAAAAGAAGTATATTTTGTTTAGATATTTATAACATTCATTTAGATACGCCAAAGTTATGTATATATATATTAAAATTCAAAATAAAACCTCCAATTTTTCAATCTTACGTCATTCCCGCTTCTAAATGAACAAAATATTTATTAGTAAAATATTGTAAATTAACTCAGATACGTTTTATCATATTAAACCACAGAATAGCAGTTGTTGAAAGCTGTCAAAACTCTTTTTTTTTTTTTGTTTTTCCTTTTTTAAGTATAGAATTTACACAATACGAAATTTTTGCACGAAAAAAAAAAAAACACAGAAACAGGATAAAAATAAGTAAAAAACAAAGTTTTGTTCATTATGTTTTTTCTTGTAAAACTACTATAATTTAGAAGAATTATCTAAAATAAATAAAATACTTTCAACTTCTAAACTATTGACAATTTTTTTTTTGCAAACTGTTTTTAACGTAAAGACTAATAACGTAATTTATTAATTTTTGGTATCGCTACTCTTAAAGAAATCTGAATTTAGTTTTAAAAATTGTTCTTAGTAAAAGTTTTTTAACAAATTGACGGCAACTTTTATTGTAATTATAAATTTTTCAATTTATCAAACAATTAACAAAACAAGACTATAACTGACCATATAAAAACAGCTTATCTTTTAAGCTATTTTTATTTAGAGCTATTCACTCTATAAAATCATAAAATCTGTAACTTTTTTCAAGTAAATAAAGTTAAAAAAAAATTAAAATGATGACAATATCAAATTTACGTTATTCCCACCTAAAAATGTACAAATGTTTTAGAGTACATTGTTGATATTAAAATAAATTTGGATGATTTAAATATATTTTACTATATTAAAGTTAACTTTAAAACTTTAAGAAAATATGAAGTTATTTTTCAATGTTTAGAACTAATATATAGTAAATTTGCAAAAAAACAGAACAACAGGAACTTAGCATAAAATATCATAACTTCAAATAAAATTATACGTATTAAAATGTTTTGAAAACTTTGTATTATTTCTAAAATAACCTAAATTATTTAAAAAAAATTTCAAATGAGTTAGTGTCGTTCTCTAAAAATTTATTATTTTTTATTAATTAATTAATTATAATTATAAACGGCGATTATTTTTATAATGATTAAAAACTGTTTTTAAACTACGTCTTTCTGCTAATTTGAAAAAAAGGAATAATTTTTTAACTGCTTTACACAGCTGCAAATCACATGACAGATATCTACTGTTAGTTTCGACTTACCACTTATTTAAGTATAGTGTTTAAACTGTGCTTTTTTTAGAAACTTTTAAGTACATCATTATCATATTTAGCTATAATTTTTAATGCTTTTAAATAAATATAAATAAAAGTTTTACAAAAGAATACATACTAATGTACTAAAATTTTATAAGACGTTTAAAAAAAAATGTTTTCGTTTTATTTTAAAACAAAAAACAAACAAAGAATAAAAGTTTATAACACTGTATAACTCAAATATAATATCTAAAACATTTTAACAACATTTAAGACCATACTTCAGAAATATTGTTTTGCTCACTTATTTAACACAAGGATAAAATTCATAGTTTTTTTTTTTTGTTAAATAAAATATTATAAATTTGTTATCAAAATTACATAATCAAGTCTAATCATACTTTATTTGTTAACATTAATCACTAAAAATTCAATTATTTCAAATTAAAGCTCATACTTATTTTTTACGATGTTAAATTGTCTTGTTGACATTTCAGTCGATAATTAAGTATTTTGTCTATTGACTTATCAAAATGAGTAGTGTAAGAGGACGTTAAAAAGGAAGGCAGCAAAAATAAAATATTTTTTACTTGAAAAGAATGTGATATCGAACAAATGAATTGTTCTAACTCAAATATTTACTGTTAGACAACAAATTTATTCGAATTTTTAATGTTCAAATGTTTCTTATTGAGTCTATTATAACTGTTTACTTTATCATGTTATGTATTACATAACTCTTTAAACTATTTCTTGACATTAAGATATTTTTTACAGTTTCATTTTAACTTAAATCCCTACAAATTTCAAACTAGATAAAGTTAATTGAAAGAATTATGTTAAAATAATAAAGTTTACAAAATTTTTCATATTAAGAACTTAAATAGGTACTACACTATAAAAACTATACTTGGAGTCGAAAACCATAATAATAATCAAGTTTAGTATGACTGTAATTAAAGTAAATGAACTCCTGTTACGTCTTAAAAGATTTTCTGAACAAAACACAGTTTTTAGCTGTTTTAAACAGCTGAAAATATTCCTTAAACCAAAACACGCGTTCAAAGAATTTTTCTTTAGATCTTATATTTTCTGTGTTATCTTAAATTTATGAGTTTTACTCGTTGCCGTCATAACTTACATTATTTAACTATAACCGTAATAATGTTATAGTAGTTAATTTATATAATATATGATTAAAGTAAGCTGAAATAAAAATTAATAACAATAACTATTAATTATTTCATTAATAACAATATACTTAGTAGCTTTAAAAAACTTACATTATTTCAAAAGCAATTTAAAACTTTTAGAACATATATGATTTGTTCTAGAGTTTTAGTAGAAATTAAATTAAACATAATCGGTAAATATTTGTTGTAAGTAAATTACTTTTCATTATTACGTTCTTTTAAAATTAGTTGCTTGTTATATACGTAGTACTAGGTAACTAGATAGTTAATTTTCATTTAAAAAGTTAAAGTAATTTAATCTTTATCAAAAAACTGGTTTACAGTCGTAAACATTTTAAAATAATAGTAAGAAATTTAGATTTAATTCAAACCACTTATAAAACGACCAAGTAGTAAGTTTTTTTCTTATCATTTGTTTTGTGAAGTTTATCTCTGATGATAGTTAAATAGTCTAAAAGCAATAAGCTTAAGTTTTATTAATTTATTAATGCTATCAATAAAAATTTGTTTATTCAGTTAAAACTATTATGTAATCAAAAGTAGAATTTTACTAATTGCTTTAAATTAAACTTTTTAGTGACTCTTTAATAACTATAATTACTACCAAATCTGCTTAGACAGCTGAATGCTTGCATCATCCAAAAAGCAATTTCTGTTTTATAATATTAGAAAAAAAAACTTTTATAACGTTATCTATTTAAATAATAAACATATAGTAATTCAAAATTAAGTAATTTTTTAGGTAAAACTTTTAATTTATCTTCAAAGTATGTCGTTAACAATCTAAGCTGACGAAAGAAGCTGTAAAATCGAAAATATTTACTTTTAGCATAATTAAACTTTTTTCAAATATGTACTTTTCACATAAAGTTGATAGTTGTTTGATTTGTAAATTAACGTCAAAAATTCTGTGTTAAAGTAAAAGTGCTTAATGATTATTATTTAATGAACATAATGCATATACACAAATATGTGATTTTTTTCTTAATATTTTTTTTTATTTATATTTACTTTCTTAATTTAATTTCAAATTTATTTAAAAAATAGTAATGAAAATTTTTTTATATAATTCTTGAAAATATTAAGTTTTCAAATTTTTCTTTGTACTATTAATTTTTTAATTTTTTTGTCGAACATTTGTGAATATATATTAACAAACAGTCTTAAAAGTATCAAGTTCCCGATTTAAAATAGTTTAAACTAATAACGGATAGGTATTCAATTACCAAAAAAATAAAAAACATTATTATTAGTAAACGACACTAAGGTAATTAGCATAAGAGGATTTTAAAACAAACCTGTAAATGTGTTAGTTTTAAAATGCAGTATTTCAAAATGTTAAGGTAACTATTTTAGTTTAAAAACTTTAGATATAAATCATTTAAACTATATTTACAATTTAAAGCTATATTTAAGATTAATACATTGTAAAATAGTAAAAAAAAATACTATTTCATTTAAAATATATTAACTATAAATATTTTACACAGTACATAGGTTATTTAACTTAAAATACCTGTAGAGTTTTATTTTTAGATATAAGCTGTTTTGTACAGCTAAAACTATTCGTTGGATTTTTTAACCTAAAAACAAAAATCTCAGTAGACTAAATCTAACTTAAGTATTAAATAAAAAGTGGTTTAAAATAAGACCATCTTTGTACATTGATGTGCATAGTAATTAATTTAAAAAGCAAAGAAAACTTCAAAAAAATTAAAATGTTTTCATAGCAAAAGAAAATAAATCTTATTTCTTCCTTTTGTGCTATTTTAAATAACTTTGTGCACACTCGAATGTAACTTTTAATAATATAACATCTATTAATTATTTTGCATTAATTTTGTACAAAATAAAAAATATTTGCTTTTAGTTTATATACCAAATAGGTATTATTAAATTAACTTACTCAAACACTATTCATAACATTTTATCAGATAATAATTTGCTGTCGTAAGAAGAAAGTTATTATAAAATTGAGAAAAATCAACCTGCTGGAATACTAATCTGTCTTTTTTACATTTCTAAGCTAAAACAGTAAAGTCTATTTTATCATTTATTACTATCAGACATTGAATAATTTTCTAAGCTTTTGTGTTATATTTATGGTTTTATTTTAATTTTAATAATCCTGTGGATGGTTAAAATACTTTTGTGATTTCTGTGCACAACTCGATGAACTTAGTTTTTATAGTTATCTCAATATCTCTAATGCTTAAATTAAGTTGGTTGAAATTTTTCTTTTTTCTACAACAAATTAAAAAATATTTCCTCTTATCTAACTTTGATACTTTTGTACTTTTTAATTATAGTTTTAACTGATTAATAATATGCAAAGTATTTTCGTTAAACTTTTTTGTATATGTTTAACTGTAACCCTTGGTCTGGGTGAAGGGATTACTTTTACTCTATTAATACAAATAAGTATTTACTTCCCCATATACTTAACACTCTTGTAGTATTTGTATTCAATAATGTGTATTTAACAGAGCAATACAACATACTTTAAATAAGTTTTTAAACAATTAATAACACAGTTCAAGAAAAGAATATAGATACTCTTTAGCGCCAAGTTTATAAACTAATGTGGTAGAAATCAATATCAAAAACAAAGCAATGGACAGTTTGTTACATTTTCCTTCCTTAAAAGCTCTCTTAATTGAAGACCATTAGGGGGGTTTTTATAGAATTTTCAAAAAAATTAACTTGAAGTTTGATAATAAAATATTTTATACTTAACAACTTTTTACATATACATAATCTTAAAATTGAATTAAATGTTTTTTTTAAACCACAACATTAGCTACTAAATTAACTAAATAGGGATTTTTACAGTATAAACATAAGTAAAACAAAATCTTAATCAAAAATAAAAAAATTCCATATTATAAACCTTAGACTTAAAACATATTAAAACTTTAAACAGTGATCTAAAACATTCATTAATTAAATATTAAACTTAATATATGCTTTATACTAATAATAAACATGCAACTTCAACTACTATTTTTGTCAACTATGCTATAAACGGTACTTATCAATTTAACTTCTACTTCTATCAATAATCTTATAAGCTGCTTTACGCAGCTAAAAACTAGAATAAGACAATAAACTAGTTAAAAAGTTAACAGAAATATTTATAAAAGTATATTAAATCTAAATAGTTGTTGTATATAAAAAGTGACGTCATAACTTGCTTTGTTAAATTACAAGAAACAATATAAACTAAATATGTAGTTGATACATATTTAGTTTATATTAAATGGAAGCAATTCAATATAAAAATTTGAGTGTTAATTTTTTTATAATGAATTGTTATTAACTCAAACTATGCTAATTCTTTCTAAATTATATTGATAGTGAAATTTAAACAAATTTTATTCTTCTTTAGTTATATTATTTAGCTCGATTACTGAGCTCAATTGGTTATTGTAAAAGTTTGATTCAAAAATTTTTATTACTTTCACATTTTAAAAAATGTTAATTTTGAAGAGTTTCAGAACAATTAGTATATTCTTTATACTTTTTTTTTAAATATTACTTTTAACTTGAGATAATTTGTAGTACATGATTTGTTTCTTTCTGTCTTTAGTTTTAACAACAGTTATTATAATGTTTTTAATTAATAGCTGTACACCTTTACACATATTAAATAATATTTATTTTACTATTATTACTTTATTACTATAATTTAACTATATTATTAGTAAAAGTTAGTTATTGTTCGATTAACAATTTAACGTCAAGCATGCTTTAGAATTTATTGTTGCTTATAATTTATTTCAAAGCTTAAAAAATATTTTAAGTTAGTACGTTTTTGTTGTATTAAATACTTAAACTTAAAATTTTTAAATGTTAACAAATAGAAATTTAATTAGTCTTCCATTTAAGATTCAGATTCGAATTCAGTCTAATTCTTATTTTAAAATGAGATTCGGATCCGGCTTAATCTTTACTTTTAAAATAAGTCTCGGATTTTGATTAGGTTGAACTCTAACCTTAAATTGACACTCAGATTCGGATCACAATTATTTTGTGTAAGAAACCTTTATCACTTTTGTTTAGGTAATTTTTAAGCCTTGTTTTTTAATAATATACAACTGGTTATATATCTTATAAAAACAAAATATAGAATTAGTAAAATGAATGACTTTTTTAACAAAAATCTAGTTAAAATATTAATAAATGTACATAACTACTATGAATTTGTTTACCCCTTTTAAAATTTCCTGGATAGTACTGTTTCATCAAACATTTTATAATGGATAAAAAAGGTTCAAAGCTGCTTTACAAACTTAAATTTGACACAAAAATGGTTGATAAAATGTATTTAAATTTTCTAAATAAAATGTTACTAAATTCTCATTAGATCATTATAGTACATACGTCATAAATCATAAGCAGAACTTTAAAAAGTTTATTAAAACTACTTTTATTGAACTTGATAATTTTAAATTCTCTAATGATTTAAAATTGTTTAACTTGTTTTATATTAGTTTTAATAAAATAACTAAACAAACAAATTAGTTTTGAGACAAAAAACTTTCTTTTTAATGGTTTAATTAGATTTTTCTTTCAAATTTATTGCTGTTTAATTACTGTCAAATGAAGATTTATTTATTTTTGTTGTTGTCGTTTATTATTTTCTTAAGAGAGTTGTTATAACCGAAAAAAAAAAACAGTTTTATACATATACACTACTACTATCACTTAAAAATAATAAATTATTTTTTCTTTGTAAAAGTTATTCTTTAATCTTACCTTTAATTTAGTGATTAATTCATGAAGTAGTCAAGTTTTAACTAATTTATTGTTATGCTTTTAACTAAACAAATATGTATGTTTACACTATAAAGAAAATTCCCAATACTAGTTAAAAAACGATTGCGTAAAATCTAAATTAGTTACACACCTTAACTTTGTTTTTCTAATTGGTTTTTACTAAATTAAAGTTCGCTATACATCTAAAAATACTTAAAACTTTAATTCTTATAACTTTAAATTATACCAACAAAATATAAATAACAATAAATCATAATTAGTAATAAATTTCTAATAATCAAAAATTAGATAAGAAAAAAGTTACGCTTTTATTCAACTGAAAACTTTATTGAATAAGTTATCATATGGAAGTTTATTGTACTTATTTATTGTATGAAGTAAAAAAGTTATATGTGCTATGAAAGTTTAATACTTTTCTTTGTTGACATATATAATGTCAAAAAAAGATAAACAAAAAATAAATTATAAAACTTAACTACCATTTAGTAATTACCAGTCATAAAGTAATTTAGTCTGACAATTAAAATAAAACGGTTAATGTGTATACTACAAAGTCTAACAAAAAGTTTAATTTTTTCATTTTATAAAAATATTGAGTTTTTAGTTTTTCTTAACAAAAAAAAGCTTATATTAAGTCTAACTTGTTTACCAAATTTATTTTTTTTTACCGACTACAAATGCTTACTTTCTAAAAGAACATCAGATTAAGCATGCTATTTGTATAGCATAAAATTATATAGCTTAATCTAGGTGATATATAATTTTGTTTCAAATTTATTAGTTAAAAACTGATAAAGTTTTAGTTTCTTTTTAAGTTATTTATATAAATATAACTTTATTTTTTAACTGGTGTCCAAAACAAACGTGTGAAAAATTCATTAACTCTTAATTTCAATTAGGGCGAATGAGTATTAAAAGAACAATTTGTTGCATAAGCTTTTAGCTTAGTTATTTGTATACAGCTTTGGCTAAATTCGTTTGTTAAGTTCGTTTTTAGATATATAGAGTTTTATTTTATATTTTTTCAATTGCTTTATTTTATTATAAATTTATAAAAGTTTAAATTATTGTTATAATCCCAAAGAAAATAGACCTTAAACTTTTTTTGTTTATTAAACTATGAGGTTTTTTAAGTTTATAAAGTCAAGTTCACATAAACTTGTACTACATTATTATTATAATTTGTACTACATAGTTATTGTTTACTATGTAGAAATCTAGATACCAACAAATAGTGTTATTTCTTCTTTTAATATAAGTATAGTATTTTACAATATTACTCTTTTTCTAAAATCTGGATAGCAAGTAGAAGTAGTATAACTACCAAAAAGGAAATTGACTTTTTATTATTTATTTAAACTTAAGTATAATCTAATTTATTAAATTATTTATTGGAAAGCTTTTACTATTGCGAGGTTAAAATGTGTTAGATCTAGTGATAGGGCATTTTTTGGAACTTATTTATTTAATTCTTATAACACTTATCAGTTTCATAGATAGTTTTTTATGATTTTTTGTCTAAAAACCAAATGTATGTTTTTTTGTGCAATAATAATTTGTTGTAAAGTTAAACTATCTCCTTGAAAGAATCTAATGAAAAGATTGGTATAAATTTTTCTTAAAACATATTTAAAATGTTCTTTCAAATTTCAAAGTTCGCTTAATTTTTTTGCTTAATTTATAATAATAATTGATTATTTATATTTTTTTTCTACAATTAATTACCTCAAAAAATAAGTTTAGGTCAACAAGGTTTTCACAATATCGTTTTCTAAAATATCTGACCAAAATGTAGCTTTGCCTAACATTCACATAATATAACTTATTCTTGAAATAAAGCAGTTTGCGTTAAAACCTAATTGTAAGCGCAGTCTCAATAAAGCTTTAAGTACAGTACTTTATTTATTTAATCTCTAATAAAAGTGTTTTGTTAAAATTTATTAAGCAGCTATCAAATATTTTCAAAGATGACGATTTAATGATAATTATGTAATCTTACAATTTTAAACATAAACTATATTTTAAATTTTCAACTTAATAATTTTAAACATAGTATGTTAACATAATAAATCGTATAAATAACCAAAATAGCTTTTTATGGCATTTTAGTTTCAATTAGATTACTAACAGTTTTTGATTAACTCCACTTTACATTGTATAGCAGTCGGATTGTATAACATATATTGTAGTTAATGAGTATAACTTATGTTGTAGTAAATAAACATTAATATCTGCTTTGTCTTCTATTTTTTCCCGAAATGCTTATTACTTTTTAAAGAACTCTGTAGAGCTTTGCTAACATTTTAAGCACATAGAAATCTATCTAAGTTACTTAAAGATGAATATTTACCAATTTAATATGTGAATATAAACTTAAAAATCTTATAAAGTTATTAAAATATTCGTGCTATATAAATAAGAAAAATACTTATTTCAAACGGGATGCAGCAATCACTGAAATATTTTGCTGTACTTACTGATTATAAACTTAATTATTTTACTTTTAATCAAAATTAATTCTTTTTGTACTATAAAATTATCGAATTAGTTTATAAGTTTAGCAAACTACTGTGCTTATATTTGTATATCGTATTTTGAAAAACTACAATTTATAACAAACACACGCATAAATTTAGTTTTTCAAAAACCTAGTTTGTATTTTTCTTATATAATAGCTTTAGGTAAATAGTATCTTGCATTTTAAATTTTAAAACATACTAGCTTGGCTTACTTTAATATTATAATTTGAAAATTTTAATATATTTTTTTAACTCTAACTGAACTCTAGAATCTACACATGATTACTTTACATACTGATAAAACTTAACACTTAAAAAAAATGTAGAAAAAAATTATAAAATGGTTAAACTTTTTTTTTTCTTAACATACTTCATAAATACGGTAATCGTCTAAGTAATAAACTTTTAATATTTCTGGCGTCATTTGAAAATGAAAAAAATTGTCGGTTCAAAAAATAGTATAAAGTCTGAAAAGAACATGAAAAAACGTACGTATCCTGACATCAAAATTTGTAGCTGTGCTTACAGCTTTTATTATATTGTTAAACAATTGTTTAAACAAAATATTATTCTAAATATTTTAATGAATAAAAGCAATTGAATTTTGTAGCGTATTTGTATGGGTAATATAGTAATGTTAATTTAAGCACACAATAAAAATTTTTAGTATATAGAAATAAATAAAAATATTTGCACAAAAGAGTCACTTTGCTTTTGCAGTAGTAAAAAACGGTTTAACCAAAAATGTAATTTATAAATCTACGGTTACTACAAAAATAAAAGAAAAAAACTATCACATAGGAAGCACTTGGGAGCTTTTAAAACAAGGTAGTACTGCCATATTAGAGGTTTGAATGTTCTCTAGAAAAACAGCATTAAACTGTCGAAATATACTTGAAAAAATAAAACAAACAAAAATACTGATTATAAATAAGAAAAATAAGGAATTCACAGAGTTTCTACATGACCTGTACCTATGACAAGCTAAAAATAGCGAAAGCTGACGGGAGACTTCATTAATTAAAAGAAACGAGTAAATATGTTGATTTGATAATTTTAAAATTTAAAAAATTTGATAAACATATTATATTCTATATTTATTCTATATTTATCATACTTATATTATATAAACATATTATATTAAACAACTATTTTCACTCGTAAGCAAGTTTTATAACCAACAAAAGTTCAAAGTTTAAAAATTAAAATCTTATTAAATTTTATAAGCCTAATTTATAAAATACGTCAAAAAACAATAGTTTTAATTTTTTTAGTAAAAGCAGTTAGTTTTTTAGTCGCAATAGTTGCCTTTTCGTTGCTCGAAAATTTTAAAAGCCTGCTAATTCTAAGAATATCTATTTATTGAAGTATAAAATTAAAATATAGTTTAGTCGCTTAAACTTTCTAACCTTAACAAAAACTTACCTGGTGATAATTTTATTTTCCTAGACTGATAGCTTTGACGTTAAGTGTTGTTTTGTTTTTCTTTTATTTTTTTTTTACACATAAATGCTAATTTTTTTTTCTAGTTTAGCCTTATGTCTTCCTGCATATTTATATAAAGGTTTTATTCAATTGGTGATTTCGTTTGATTTAATTTAAGAAAGAAACCTTGTTTTTATTATAAAATACAAAGATTTTAATTGATCATTCTTTTTATTATTAAGTCTTTTATTATGATGTATAAAAAAAAGTAAACAATTGAAACTTACTATAAGTTTAATACCTAATCAAGTTTGTATTAAGAATTATATAAAAGAAACATTACATCTCTAAATTGTATCTAAATAATTGTTTTAAACATAAATAATATTATCATCTTTAAAAATAAGTATAAGTATTCACACCATATATTTTGTTATTAACTTTGATAATTGTTAATTACATTTTTATAAAAATTTAATTATAATATCAGTAAAAAGGTGGTATGCACTCTATTTTAAGGCCATTACTGCCATATTAAAACTATAGTCTACAATAGGCACCATACCGTCTCCTTCAAATGATTTTGTATTTCATGTTCACGTACGTTTGCATTTTTCTTGTTGACCTATCAACAAGCCAAACCCTAAAAATGCAATAAAAAGGTCAATAGTAAAGTAAAACGTGAAAAGGTAAAATTGCTAAAACTAAAATATTTATTCTTTATATATGTAAAAATTAACATGAGTATAAGCATTAGCTGTAGAGTATTCCCTATTCTCATAAGATCTTTCAGATATATGTGCTTAAAAATATAAAAAGTAAAGAATAATTAGTATCTTCCTATACTTTTCAAATGCGTAAACCACTAAGTTACAACTACTAGTGCTCAAACTAATTTTACCAGATATATGTATGAAAATATAAAAACAAATAAATAAGTTTTATAAATGAAAAACTAAAAGTTTTGTTGTTTTGCGTTGATATAAGCTTCTTTCTACAGCTATAAACTACGATCAATCAGAATATTATTTTAAATTTTTGAGGTATAAGTTTATAAATGTTTAAAGTTTTTTTAGTATTGACTGAAACTTTTGTTTGACGTCACGATTTAGTTCAATTTTTATCCATCAAATTTTTATCTATCTTGTTCAAACATAAATTTAGTTGCAAAAAATAAAGATATCAATACTAAGTAAATATAGTTTTACTAAAAAACATATATTATCTTACTTATATGAAATTTTTAGTTTTAAAACTCAAAAAACAAACAAAATATGTCGTATAAGCCTTAATATGTCTTAAAAATAAGTTTTTATTTTACTTTAAACAATAAGTAAAGTTAACTTCTTTAATAACGAAAATTGTTATTTTTATCAAGACCAGCATCCAATAGTTAAATTGTTTTGACATGTTTATCAAAAGATTTGAAAGAGAGTTACATAGTTAATTTAGTTCAAGTAAAAGTATTGATTCATATGAAATAACTATCTTAATTGATAAACCCTCGGTAATACCGTTTGTACAGATTTCCTTTTATATAAATTAAAATAAACATGAACATGAGCATTAACTTTAGAACATAACCTGTTCTAAAAAGATCTTCAGATCTTTGTACTTTTAAGTAAAATAAGTATAAATAATTTGTATTTTCTTACTCTATTTTAATATATAAATTACTCAGTTAAAATAACTAGTTATTAAGCTAATAATACTAAATACATGTATGAATATCAAAAAAAATAAATCACTCTTATAAATGTACGACTAAAAGTTTTGTTGTTATGTTGTAATACTGGCTGTTTTCTACAGGTACAAACTACAACCGATTTTTGAGGTATTTTTAGTTTTAAGCTAGTAATATATAAAATTGTTAAATGATCTTAATTTTAACGGATATATCCAGTCGACGTCACAAAGTGGTGTTAATATCATATTTTTAAATGAAATTTAAGTTATATTTAGCTTTCAGGTTTTAGGAAAAAAATTGACTTGATTTTTAACTTTTTCCGAAAAATTCTATGCAGAATCAATAGAACATTACGTTACACAGTTATAAATATTTGGTTTTTTAGTTTGAAGTAAATAATTTCAAAATCATAGTTGTAACAAGTCAAAGATATTTTAACGCCAACTAATAGTTGTAACTATCTTCTGAAAATCCTATGCTAGTGTGTACAACTGATTATAAGTTTAAATTTTTGCTTAATTAGTTTTATATTAAAGAAGAAGACATATCGGAGAGTAAATTATTCTGCAAAGTTTTATTCTCTCGATTTTATTGTACAATAACAATTTTTATTTAACTTTCCTGCATAGCATTTATTTTAAAAAAACAATGAAATTCTTCAGTAACATAAAATCTAAACGTTAAAAATTATTTATAAAATATAAAATATTATTACCAACTTAAAAATGCTTTAAAACACATAGAAATTATATAAATATTACTATATAATAATAATTATACAAAAATTACCTATTGTTTCGTTTTTTTAATTATGTTAATTACTCAGATACAATAAGGAGGTTATAATGACTGTTATAAATGTACAACTAAATAATTTATTGTTTTGTTCTAACACAAGCTGCTTTCTACAGCTTCAAACTACGATCGATTCATAATTTTATTAAAATTTTTAAGTTGATAGTATATAACATTGCAAAATTTATTGAAAATTTACAGGAACGTTAAATTGACGTCATGACATCAATTTAACTTTAAGTTTGTTTAAATATATTTATATATAAATATAGAAGTAAAGGCACTCATCAGTATTTTATAGTTATACACTTTAACTTTATATATTTATTTAAAAGAAGTTCGTTTAACACTATATTGTATGTTAGAAAGATATAAAAAAACAATAAGTAGCATTTAACTAACATTAGTCAATAGTGCTTAATTATTTCCTAAGACTTTAGGTTTAGTAAAAACAAAACTTACATATTTAAACAACTTTTTAATATAAACTGTTTTTTTATGTTTAGCATATTAGATTATCTTATTTAAAACTAAAATCAATTTTTAAATATTTATATAAGTATACGCAAAGTATCTCGTAAAAAAATAAAATGCAGCTAGCAATAACTTAGAACTACAATAATTGAGCACTTGCATGCTTGTAAAAAAAGCATAAGTCTCTAATGTTACGTCACAAAGCAATGCAGATATTAAGTTTTTAAAAAATAACTTTGAGATGTACTTACTTTCTTTTTACCTGGTTGTGATAAAGCTAAAAACAAAATTAAATGCTTAAAGCTTATATTATAAATTAATCAATATAAGAATAATAAGTTGTTTTAGAATATAAGGCGTTATTTTCTTTTTTTAGTGCTAATATTGCGTTTTTTACTAACTTTCTAAAATAAATTATTCTTTTAAAATGAAATTAAGTAAATTGAATGAGCTGGTTTAAGCTCTTTAAAAAAGCTAATGTTATTTTTGCAAAGTATGTCAAAAGTTGCATGTTGGAAATTTTAAAATATTTAATATAAAGTAATTATACTCTATATTAATAAGTTAGGTCTAAATGCAGTATACATGTAAGCAAAAAGCAAAAGAAACCAAAATCTTTTGTTTTTATGCCACTAATTATTGGATTTTTTAAAATAAACGTTGTAACTTTTTTAAATAATTATTTTATTTTCAGTTTCAATGTTATGTTATAATTAAACAAGTAGTTTAAACTAAAACAATACAAAAAATGTTAAAAAGAACTTTGTGATACATTAAGTATAGTAATAAATATTTCAGAAAAAAATTAAGTTTTTAGATATTACTTTTGTATATATATACTAGTATAATACTTTTGATAATATAAACATAACTTTTATGATTAGTATTGTAATAAAGTATAACAATTGTAACTAAATGTTTAAATTTGTATAAAATTTATCACTTACATATGTTAATATGGTTAACAACAAAGTTATTATTTTTAGCGTTTAGCTGTGTTCAATTTTCTTTAAATTTTAACACTTAATTATTTTTTAAGTTCTTTTAAGTTTAGATATGCTATTTAGTAAACTTGGACGCAAATCAACCCTATTTTTCTAAAAACTTAAGAAAATAAAACATTATTAGTCAAACTAAACTAATTGAATATTTGTTTGCAGTAAAATCACAAGCCAAAGCTATTTAGGTTAAAATTTGTAAAATTAAAAGATTTCTTAGTAAAATTACATAACAATAACATTTTTTGTATATTTCAAATTAGCTACTAACAAAAAACTATAAAAATGAGCTGATTTTAGCTTTTTGATTACAAATTAATAACAAAACATTAATAGTTGTCAGCTAATGAAAAATGTAAAAAGGAATATATTTAAATATTGAATGGTTAGCGAGTTTTACTTTTTTTCTTACTTACGTCACTAATAGCTTGAGCTGCAACGATAAAAACACAATGACAAAGAACTAAAGCTAACAGTTATTAGACTTATTTTAATCAACAATTATTGTTTAAACATATTTGTTCGTATAAATTTTCTAAACTAATAAAATCTTTAAAAATTTTAAGCATTTTTACAATTATCGAATGATAAATTTTTGCAAAATTAATATTATATACATATAAAATACAGTGCACATTAAACATATTTTCGGTTTAGTTATAATTACCCTTGATTAATACTTAGTTTAAAAAAGGAAAATAAATAAAAGTAGTAAAAGTAAAATAATTCATTCTTTAAAATCACAAAGTATTTAAATTTGTTTTGATGTAAATTTCAAATTTTAAACAAACTTACTTTTCATCTTTTTATATTTTTATAAAAACAGATTTTAAAATTTCTTTAAAAAATTAAAGTTGTAAAATTACTTACAAAGTTAGATATCAATATATTAAGCGATTAAGAAAACATATCGCATAATTTAACAATATTTTTACATTCTAAAATTGTTTTTCTTAAAACTTATCTTACAGATTTACAGATTCAAAAAATGTAAAAATACTATTTAAATTACAATATATCGCCAAAACATCAAGCTGATATTTTACTATTTTAAGAGCAACTGCTTTTCCGAAATCTCAATGTAATTCTACTTTAAAAAAAATTACTTATAAATTTAATCTGTTTATAAAACTATATGTTTCAATAACTCTAAGCATTATAAATGTTAGGTCACAATAAAATTTTGTCATATTTTAACTTAAGGTTTGGCTTGACTGATTAAAAGGTTCTGCATGACGTAATTCTAAAACCTGCTCGCAAAATTTCACTTGTTCTTGATTGTCAATTGTTTAATAAACTCATATTAATTTTTAATTTAATTCGTTTTTTACGAGAGTATATTAAGAAAAAGTGAAATAAATTACTTTAACATAGAAAATAATCTATTTGCTTATTGTATCTAAATATTTAAAATTATATTGCGTTTAACTTTATAGATTTATAATATTGTTAATTACTTTCTGTTGGTACCTAAAGGTAAAATAATAAATGAGCTTTTATTTTGACATTTTTCATTACTCGATGGTCATTACAGGTCATTTTTTTAGCAGACCAAAAAAACTTAGCACCTCTGAAACAAACAAACGAACTATAAGCTAAAATTTGTCAATTTGTTAAACATATAAAAGAAATATGTGTCATGTTAAGTTATAACCTTAATACTCTGCACAAAGTCTAAACTTGTAAATTTAAAACTACATAACTATCGTTTATACTAGTTGAAATTTTTATTTCTATTATTGAACTAAACACGTTGTGTGTTATTTTACCTTATTACGTCATTTTGTAAAACTAATAAATATTAAGTTCGTAATAAAAGTATATGTAAAAACAAATTTATAATCATTTACTTTGACAAAATGGCTGTAAATTTTCAGCTGTGCACACAGCTCAAACATCTCTACTTATTTTAGAAAGTTTAAAATTCTAAAATACTTGTTTTCATTCTAAGCTAGTAAACTCATGTTAAATAAAATATTTGTTACTTTTTTTATTTTAAATTAAAAACTGAGTAATATCTATCGTTAATAAAAAAAGTTGTTTGTTTAGTTAAGATTAAGCAAGTAAATAAAGGTTTAATGTTTAGTGCTATTTTTTGAAAACAAATAAAGTTTATTAAGTATATAGAAAAATTAAAAAAATACAAACTGTTTTTTCAAAGAAAAACTTTTGTAATAAACAGCATTTATCTAAGAAATTTTATGTAAAAATAGTAAAATTCTAACATTTATCATTAAATTATAAAAACTAAAATTCTTTTTAGTATAGAAGATATGATAGTTAAAATGATTCTATTTATGAAAAGAAAACTTTTAATGATTTTAGTGATGTCATCAGTAAAAGATTACGAACTCCCTTAGTCTATGTATATTAAATTACTCAAAAACTAGAAAAACATTTAGCCTTTTTATTTTTTTGGAGTACCTAGTACATTATCAAAAATCTCTTATTTTTGCTAAATTTACATAAACACAACTTTTGCAGTATATTCAAATCTTTTTTCAATGAAACTTAATAAAAAGTTTTTTTTTGTAAGCTTATGTTAAAACCCTTAACTAATTGATTAGATCAAACTAGTATAGACATCTTCAATCTTCGAAACATTAATAGTTAGTATAACAAGCTAGCTTATTTGTTTTCAAATATACTAACTATAACTATAAGTTATTTATTTACCTAACTGTTAGTAAGTAAAGATGATTATACTGTTTTTATTTTACCACTCCTTTTCTTCACTTACATATCTACTTAAAAAAGTATTAATCTAAAAATTGTCAATAGCGTATTTTAAAAATTGACAAAACTTCATTTAAAAAAACTGGTATTTGGTATATGCTTTAAAGAGTTTGTACCATAATCTATCTATTACTAAAATTACTTTCAATTAATAAAATATTTTAGTAATACCTATACTTATATTTTTCATACTTATTTTAGTTGTGTAACTATTCCTGAACATACTTTTTTAGCTTATATAAACTCAACGAAACAAATAAAGATATTGAAACACATGTATAAAAAAATATTTTAAACTTGGTGTCTAAACAGGTTATAATTTTCCAGAGAACTTTACAGTAAAAGCTGTATGACTTTACTTTTAATTAGTAAAAAATGAACAAGCTTCTTACAGTTAATACTCCGTTTAGAAACACAAACTAATATCAGCTACAAAACAAAGTTGTCAACATTTATTTTTTAAATATTTTATCTAATTACCAATTCAGTAAGAAACACATTCTACGTTTAAAATTTATTCGCATGACGACGTTTCGACTTTCAATAAGTCATTATCAACAAATTACTGTGCAAAAATAAATAAAATTAGTGA